>NC_052022.1:21833037-21918037 GCF_015832195.1 Motacilla alba alba | reverse complement strand
CCCCCCTTCCGGGCAGGACTGCTTCCTTCCCAGCTCTCTTGATCTCCTCTGGCACCGGCTCCACCGCTCTCGGTGACCAAACCGAGCGCTGCCGCTCGGCGAGGGGAAACGCCAAAGGCCGGTGAGCGCCGCGCACGGCCCCAGCCCCGCCAGGCCTGGACGGCCACCGTCAGGGAGGGGACAGCACCCGCGACTCTGCCCCTGGCCCGCCGGCCCGAGAGGGGAAGCCGGAGAGAGGCGGAGGGGCGGGCAAGGAGCAGGGAGCGCTGCAGGATGTGCCGCGGGGCCCACGCTCCGGGAATATGTCGGGAGAAACTTTGCAGAGCTTCAATCTGAGCGGAGACACGGGTGAGACGGACCCCGACAGTCCCGCACCTGCTGGGGACCGGCCGGGGGAGCCCGACCGGAGCAGGGCAGAGGCTTGGGCCGAGCAGAGCCCTCCGGGAAGGGACAGGCAGCGGCGAGGGGGGACGTGGGCAGCCCCAGGGAGGCCGCGGCAGCCGAGAGCGGCGTCCCGGGTTCTCCTCACAGTCGCTCAGAGCGGCCTTGCGCGGCTCCTCGGACCCGCCGGGCGATTGCCGACGGCAGCGCCCTGCCCGGATGGAAGCGCGGAGGACCGGCGGCTCCGGGGGTGAGCGTCCCTGCCCCGCTGGGCTAGCGCGGGTGTCCGCTCCGCCCCGCGTCGAGAAGGCCCCTTGAGCCGCGGCTCTCCGGCACAACACTCAATTATCAGGGCTGTGATTACAACAATATATCTCTACCGTGCTCCGCAGGCTCGGGTGTCAAGGGTAGTGTTTTAGAGAGGGTGCTCGGGGCAGCAATTCATAAGGGGAACTGACAGTTCTTTGATGTGAAAATGATGCCCGTTTTTTTACTCCAGGATGCACAACCGAAGAAAGATTACACCGTTTAAAAAGAGAAATTTAAACCCAGATGATAATAGTAACGAGCCAAGGAGACGCAGTAGTGAAGTCGATATTACAAGCAGAAAAGCAATCTCTGAAGGCCTTGTGTGGCCTGTTGGGTCTGAGAGAGCGAAGCTGAATTCGAGATAAATCATGAATCATGGATGATCTTTTCAGCTAAAAGCGATCTTTTCTCATGAGCGTCGGCCTCTGGTCCCGGGGGCCTGTGGTGCCACTCCAGACAAGGTCTCGTGCACCCGCAGGGATGAGGGACGCTCGGCTCTCCCATTCCCATTTCTGCTTTCACCAAGAAGGACTATCAGGACGGGGGAGAAACCAACCCAACATCATCTTAATTGTTTTCTTTATAAAATGATGTGAGGGACAGATTCTGGTTTGAAGTACTTTTAAAAAAAATAATCAATCAATCAATCCATCCATCCATCCATCAATGTCCCTCCTCCCTCGCGGGGTGTAACTCAGCAGCAGGACTGCCCGCCCCTGTCGTCCCCGCGGCACTGCGCGGGTGCGGGGTGCCCGAGGCCGCAGCTGCCTGCGCGCCGCGTCCCCCGGGAGCGCTCCTGCCCGGCCCCTCCGCGGGCAGCCTGCGCGCCCTGCCCGCGCCGGGATGGACCTCCTTCCACACGCACCAGCTGGCTCAAAGCCCGCCTTTTCTAACCAGTGGCAAGAGATTATTAACACATTATTAAAACTCGATTCAGAGCACCTTAATGAGACTTTTACTTATTAGCGACGGGAGAGAATTTCAGAGGAGTGCTCAGTTAAGCCGCGTCAATACTTTCTAGACTATGCAAATGAGGCTTTTACATTCAACTTCTCGTGGCGTTATTCTCCAGCGTGAGGTGGTCGTCAAGACCAGAGCAGTTTTGTACGAGAAAACAATCAAGCTAATTCTAAGCATAACATCGTTTCGGGGCATTTGCTAGAGATCAAAGACATTTCTAGGGTACTTGTGGTGTGCTTCTGAGAGGGGTAAAACTCCTCCATTGCCCACACCAGCCCGCTGGACTCCTCCACACACAGCTTTTGCAGTCTACTGCACTTGCGAGGAAAACAAAGCTTCCCCTTTCCCAAACTTCCATGCCCTCGCTAGCCCGGACTCAAAATTTCCCTTATCAAACAGTTTTCGAGAAGCCTTCACCCAGCAGTAATCAGGCAAAGGAAAGAACATATCCCCAAGGTAATTAAGAATGGCTCTGAAAAACTTCAGAGTAAAGAAACGCAAACAAACGCATTTTCCAGGGTAGATTTATTATGGCTTCCCTCTGTTTTGCTGACTGCGAGTCAATCAAAAGGGGGAATACCCGTTCCCTTTGGCAGTGAGCGAGTCTTAAAAATAACGGATCGAATCCAACTTTCAGGAGTATTGGAAAAGCACTCAGAAACCCGACCTCGAGCCTTCTGGACACCTCTTCGTGCCCACAGCTTTGTCCCGCTCGGGAGCTGCCTGCTTTCGAAGAGCCGGGATAGCGCCCGAGGGGAGCCGCGGGGCCCGGCCAGGGCGGGACTGGCACCGAGCCCGGCTCGGGGCGGCCCCGGGGGCTGCTGCTCCAAACCGCGCTCTCTGCTAAGCCCCGACATCAGCACTTGCCCTGCCTAGCAGCCAGCGACTTTGCTGGCCCGAGCCTTTTGAAATTCGTTTGAACAGGTCAGGTCTATTTAGGACCCAACGTCGCCCCTCCCTCATTTTACTTCATTTAAAACACCAGGAAGACGTTATTTGTTGTCGAACTAAATAGATCATATCACCTCCAGTTAAATGTGTAAATTACATTATGTTGCCGCTTTGGCTTTGTTTTCATAATTTTTAAAAATCCGAACAAATCAATTATATTAGCCATATGGCTTGATCACATCAGCTAATTTTCATTTTTGTACGGTAATTGTTGTTTAAACACCGACAACTTATTAGTTAAGGTGTTTAGGAAAAATCTCTCCAGTCCTGTCTTGTTTAAAAGATGATTGAAATGACAATGAATACTTCAAGTAAAGTCATTAAACCATTCATCCCAGTATTTTTCACTTTTTATGTGTTCAAAGAGTTCACAACAGCAGTAGCTGAGCTGCAGCCTGATTTATACTTCTGGAATGGAGGCCATGAGACCATCAGGCTTTCAATTCCAGTTTGTAATGATTCACTTAAAAGCAGCAAGGTTTTGGTATGCAGCAGGTAAATAGTAATTTTTCTTAGTTATTTTAAAGGTGTATAGTATTGAGAATGTACAAGTGGTTCCACTCTGGCACTTGCACACTGCAAATAAAAAACTTCATCCCTCAGTGATCTTAATATTTTGTCCATTAAATGTAGTTGCTCATTTAAATGGGAGTGTATTTAACTGCTAGACAGATGGTCTACAGTGCACACAATTACAAAGCAAGGGTCTGTGTACGTTGCCATATTTTGGGCTCCAGATTTCCTGCTTCCCTATACATTTTTGCAAGCAGTTTATTTTTCCACACAAAACACTAACACAGGTGGAGAAGAAGTCTGGAACTCATTTCTGCTATCAGAGATCCAGAGCAGAGCCCTTCAGGCAATCTTCTTAATTTTCTGACAAGGATTTTAACTACTTTGTACTTCACATTTTTAGAGCATTTTAAAAACAATTCTGTAGTTCTCTTTAGAACACTAGGATTTTAAATATTTGACAGGAGTTTCTGATAATATTTACTGTATTGAGAAAATACTGAAAAGACTTCTCAGCCTCACATCAGCAAAACTGAAGCAGTGAACAGCCAATGAGTAGTGTACTACAAACGAAAGGAAAATGTCACGAGAAAATGCAGAAAATCAGGAAATACCAAAATGGAGGTTTGCATTACAAACTGAGTACATTCACCGTGGGCCTGTCTCACCCCAGCACAGAGGAAGCTGGTGTTCACTCACTGATCGGTAATTAAGCCTGTGCATTTATTTGACCCAGGTAGGGCTCTCAGCATTATTTCTCATTCAAGATTCTGACTGTGGGTTAAATACAGATTTGATAATTTTCTGACCAGCCTGTTTATGGTTCTTCTCACTCCTATTGCTGCTACCTCACAAATATTAACAAATTAACTCTCAGAATGATTCTATAAAGTGAGGATTCACCCCGTTTCATAACTGTGATCCCAAAGATCAGACACACACAGAATCTGCCTTTGCTTTGTATGTGCTGTGGAGGACACTGGCCTGATAGTTTTAGTCTAGTTAGTGATATTATTTGATCATTACTTTGCAAAATATTTTGAATGTGATTTGAGAACCATAACATGGAAAATACTTTCAATAAAAGTCAGATTTAAATGTTGTGCTTAACATTGTATGGAAGCTCTGTAGCAAGGCGGAGGTTCAATTATATTAATCAAGTCAGAATTCATCTATTCTAGGATACCATTCCTCCCTTCAGCAAAGCATTTCCAGCATAATTTAAATTCTCCTGCAAATGGCTGGCATTTTACCAAGATCACTTTTCCTATGCAGACTTAAGGCACTTTCAGAGGAACTCATGGCTGCTCTGGATGATTTCAGCCATGCATTCAGCAACAGAAATTAGGATTTTATCTTCCATTATAGTGCAATCACAGCTGGCGGAGCAAAGAGAGATAAAGCTGCATAAATGGCACTAAACCTGCAAGGTCTCAAGTTCTGAGTGCTCAGCTTTTCAATCATAACTTCCTTTTGAAATAGCTCTTGTCATCCTGTTTCCTGGATAAAAGAATAAGTAAATGGCCAGTCCTTTCTGTGGAAATGTCCCACCATGGTCCATCAGTACCTGGAGCCACGCTGGGCAGACCTGTTAAGGTAGCAAGCAGAGGGGAGTGGCATAGATACTGCCATCAGGGGCTGGCACACCTTCTATGACTCAATATCAGGGAGAGGAAACATCCAAACACCAACATTCAATTGTCAGATCAAGAAGTGAATCTCTTGTAAAGGACACAGATCCCTCTCTTGTTATTTCCACCACCTCTGGCTCCTTTTGACCATGTTAGGTCTTTCTCATCCCCTTCCCTCAGTGCACTTCCTGCTGATTATCAGAGCTTAGACCTTTCAGTTATCCCAAATAAATAATCTTTGTGGACCTGAACTGTACATACCCATTATCTAAATATATGTATGGAAATACAGATATATTGGGAATTTGTATGAGATAAGTCCAAAAGAATGGGTGACAGTGGAGGAGATAGTTTGGTTTGAAGGGATCTGGTGTTTTTGAGAGAAAATAATATAATCTTCTTTAAGGAGGAAGGGTTTGATTTTTTATTGTTCATCCTGTCCTTGCAGATCTTTGTAGTCTCTTTCTCATGGCAGGGTCCTAAACCATCGGAAGGAGACTAATCCAGTCAGAAATGTGAATGAGAAGGGAAAAAGTAGGGCAAAGAATTCCTGACCTACATTTGCAGCCACTCAACTTCATAGACAGAAGTAACATTTTAGTAAGCTAAAAGTGAATAAAAGTTGTTTTTCAGACATGCTGTGAATCATTTCTAGTGCCTTATAAAGCATTATTTGGTTGACAATGTCGCTTAAAATATCTGTTTATGAAATGCAGTGTTGCTTCATGAAATTTACCATTTTGCACCATGAAAAATAACCCTTTTTCTCTGAAAACAACAACAACGCAGACTTAGCAGAAAAATCTTTAATGTCAAGAAATGGGCAAGATGTCAGTTTTATGCTGCATCAGAAAGACAGATATATGTATTTCACCATTTCTCCTATCCTATTTATGATTGCTGCAATCACAAATAATGTAGCTGATCTCTTGTATCTGCTTGGCCCGTGTGTATTGCTACATCTTGCTCCAAGGGTGCCAGCACTTTGTCATACAAATGTCTCTTCCTTGGGTTTTTATCCAGTGTTTAACTCTCTGCTCTTCAGGAGGGCAGGACAGTGACTCCGTGGTCTGTAGCGTCCCCCTCCACAGAGCCTCAGCTGCTGTGCAAAGGCCATCCCCAACTGCCCAACATGAACATGGGGGACAGGTTTCCAAGCAAAAAGATGGAATCACAATTTTTTGTCAGTGTGAGTTACAACTTAGATGGTACAATTCAGATGACAACGCTGGACTGTGATGATTTTTATTTTGGTGAGTGGCATGCCACATGCTATAACGTGTCGCTGTGCCTTCTCATATTCCCTTTAAGTGCTTTCTGTATCTTGCTTTGTAAAGAAACATTATTTTCAACTCAAGTAAAGATAACTTTTAGCTAATTTTCATTAACTTATTTCCAGTTTGCATGTTAATTTACCAACTATTATTTAGATTTGAAAAGAAAAAAATGTATTGCTGTGCAGACAGGTCTTTGTAATGAATTTGTAAATGGAAAAAACAGATTTATTTTTTCAGATAAATTTGTCAATTCTTGAATAATGGATGTCCTGCTTGAATACTCAATTACACAGATAAGTTTCACAGTTAATTTGTGGTCAGATGATGACTTCTTAGGAGCCAATTTTTAAAGAAAGTTGATTTTTGCATCTGTTTCTAACTACCTATCTTCTATACAGTCTCCTAGTAGCTTTCTGCTGGCAGACCTCTGGACAATATCCTATTAAATTATCTTGTCCTATTAAATAATCTATCATTAGCAGTTTTCAGTAAAAACCCTTCCTGTCCTATAGGAGGTACAGTATATGAATACTCTTTTGCTCTGCTAAGCTATTAGCCTGTTGTCAAACTACTGAAGAATAAAACATTCTTTTTCTCTTGCAAAGCATTGTGCGTATCTCAGCAGGGAGCTTTTCCATGTTATGACTCTTGTATTTCATCTGAGTGCTAAATGCCTGAAACTGGTTATCGATAATGATCTAGTTTGAGTACTAAAATTTTTCAAGATTTCCCCCTCTGCCTCTGACAAATATCATAACAATTCTGTAGTCATTCTGGTCTTGCAAAAAAGTTACTGCACATTTTGAGAAAGTTTCCCCAAGGATTTGAAATGCCATTTATCTTTTCTAAAAGACCCTCTGTAAGTTATATCCTTTTTGAAATTTTCAGTCTGGAAGGCAGGTACTAGACCCAGGCAGTGAAAGAGCTTCTTGTAAAATTTCTGTTTCATTACTGAACCCATCAGAGAAAGTGTTTCTATCACAAGTTGAAAATAATGATCTATTAAAGCACGAGAAGATAAATTCTTGAGTTCAGTTTGAAAAATGCTTACCAGCTACCTGAAAACACTTGAAACATTTGAAAACCAGGCAGAGATAATATTGCAGAAGAATGAAATTAGCAAGAGGTAATGCAGGTGGGATTAGACATGGGATCCTTCTGCACCAGTAAGGTGCATAACACCCTGCTTGCTGAGCAGCTGAATGGCCCACTGCCTTCACCTCTGACTCATATTTGGGATCCAAATCAAGCATGTTGTAGGCAAACACAATTTCTGAGATGCTAGAGGTAAGTTTTATGAGTTGTATGACCCCCTGCATGTGGTAGATGAGGTATCTGTGGTATTGGCAAGTGCATTTGGTCTTGAACCTCATTCTTTTTCTTGCATCCCTTGTAATATATTAGCATCCTCATTGGTCACGCTAACCAGATGAATAAAACTGTTGTTTTGTGTATTTTTAAATTTTTTTTCCCTTCTGAATCTATTACAGCTGTCCTTCTACATGTAAAGAAACAAGGAAACAAGTATTCACTTAACAAGCAGGTGACTATTGCAGTCAACTGAGATAATACCCTAGTCCTAGCTATTCATTACAGCAAAAATATTTTGATTTATGCTTGACTTGCCAGCAGTATCAGCACTTGACCTACAAAAAGACCTGTCAGGGACAAAATAACCCAGGCCCCTTAGAAAATCCTATAATTATAGCCCTTTACAGTCTCATTATAACTGTCCCTGAGTCAACATGCTCCAATGTATCTCTCACTGGACATTCAGAGTGACTCATTAGGGTTACACAGCATGGACGCAAACACAAACAGCATTCTCACATCTCCTCACCCTCCTTAGAGCCAAGGCACTGAACAGTATCTGCTCTGCCCTGCCTGCAGCTCAGACAGTCACTCTAATGACCTTTACAGAAACTCGGAGTGTAGCTCCAATGGCTCAGTGCTGGGTGTGAATTACATGACCCACCCAAAAAGCTGGGTAAATACACCATCTATTGATGGAGCTGGTGTTACTCCAGGCTGAGCACTCGGCTGCTCTGGCTGTGCTGCCAACATCCAAACCTAATGAGTTTAAACCCAGCTCAAGACTGCCTCCATTTGATCACATTTTAAACATATCCTTGGCTGTGCTTTCACATCTTGCTTTGTGCTCCTCTGTTGGGACAATTATTCTGCAGAAGCTTTCATTGTTTCCCTTGGAGTTACTTTAGATAACATGATTGAGTTGCATCTTGTTTGACAAGCTAGATAGGTCAATTAACTCACTTTCCTAGTGAGTTAGGAACACAAGACAGCTAAACCAATTTTTAAATATTATTGGGAAAAGAAGTTTTTGTCAGTGGTACAAATTGCCAAATGTTGTGGGATTCTAGTACATGTTTTTCATTAGTTGGTGTTTCTCAGCTGAATGCCCTCTGCCAGAAACTCACCTGTGACATGGCAGGTGAGAAGCCAATGCAAGAGCATGGAAACATTTCTCAGTTGTTTTTCAGAGAGCTTTAACAGTCAGAAGGAGAAATTTTATTACTTCAACAGAGCTTTAATACAAACTTTAAATTAAACTTTGCTTAAATAATAGGTTTTTTTCTTCTGACTGTTAAACTAATATTGAAGCAGGTTGGAAAGAAGTATACAGTTTCTTCCACCAGGTTCTCACACTGCTATTATACATTTTTAATTGCTCTGGGTCTCTTTTTGTATTAGACACTTCTCCCACTTACTGTTTGGGTGACACTGAGTACTGCAGCTGACAGTTCATGGAATTACCTGTACAGGAAAGGACAGAAACCAGTAATGCCCAGCAGGGAAGCCATTATAACTGATGCAAAACTCCAGTGTGTTTCTGGCTGGTGCCACACAGCTTGGTCACTCTTGCAAACACTGGAGTGTCCATCTGGCACATCCTCTGTCCTGGGGCAAGCAGAGGGCATGGTTCAGTCAGAGCAGGTTTCACAGACAGAAGTGCTGTTGAGAAGAGTAGCACAAAATCTCCAGCACCTGACATGATCATAGAATCACACAATGGTTTGGATCAGAAGGGACCTCAAAGATCATTGAGATCCTTGCCTTGGGCAGGGACCTTCCACCAGGTGACCAGGGCCCCTCCCAACTTGGCCTTGAACACTGCCAGGGATGGGGCAGCCCCAGCTTCTCTGGGCAACCTGTTCCTGTGCCTCACCACCCTCTGAGGACAGAATTTCTTCCTAAAGTCTCATCTAAGTCTCTCATTTTTCAGTTTAAAGCCATTTCTCCTAGCCTGTGCAAAATGTTGCTCTCCCTCTGTTTTATTAAATCTGCTTTAGGTACTGGAAGGACACAATGAGGTGTTCCTCGAGTCTCCTCTCCTCCAGGCTGAAAAACCCCAGCTCTCCCAACCTCCCTGAGAATGCTTCACAAAAAGTGCAGCTGCCCTGGGGGGCGTCGGGCAGGTGCTCTCTGGTGTTACAAATGCATTGCATTCCAACAAAAGGTTCTTTGTAACCTGAGATGCAGATACACCAGGTGTAACTGAAAAAATGATTTAATGAAAGGTATTTCATGGATTAGAATAGTATTCTGTCCTCATTGGGGAGTGCAAAAACATACATTTAGCTCCAGGCCAGCAGATGAAGCAAAATCTGGTTTACAGTTGCTGCAAGTGCCTTCATAATTTTTTTTTTTTTTGGTGGAAAGATCATTTTGTCTCTGTCCTCTCACTTCTCCCAAAGACAGGGTGGCCTTTTCCTTAGCTGATACCACTAGAGGCCAAATCCAACTGCCCTGACAGCTGAAGCAAGACCACAGCTCACCACACCCTGCCTTGGCATGGTCCTGAAAAACCTAAAGGATATAACCGGACATTTTGATTTTTCTTGTTAGGCTGATATGACCTTAATATTAAACTAATAATTTTCTCAGAATTTATGCATTAAGCCCTCCTTCTTTTTTCCATTAGTAGCCCCTGGAGACCTTTTCCTGTTCAGCATGTTTCGGTATGGAAATAGCAGGTGCCTGAGATTCCTTGAGATGAGTTTTCCTGGTGGAAAAGGAAGCATCAGTTGTGTTGCTAAAAGACTGCCTGGGCTGTCTTGTGAGGTTTTGAACAATTTCAGCTTTTGAGCTATTATTGCTTCTTTCAGAAGAGTAATTCAGAGTATCCAGCATTTGGAAAACACATTGTGCTTCATATAATGTACCTACAGTACAAAAATAGAACAGGAAAGTCAAATCTAAGCAGAATCCTTAAAGAATGCAGAACATTACAGGGAAAGTAGGAACTCAATAATTCTGTGAAGTGAGTATGAGAATCATCCTTCCTTTTGCTTTTTAAGTCAGTAGGTTTTCCTCACATATACAAATAATTTTCCATGCATGTAATGTAATTGAGGAGTATTTTTTCTTTTAGTATATTATTATCAAACTACTTGTCTAACAATGTGATGTCTCTATTTCTTCCCATTTCTCATATGGAGAGTTTAAGTTATGAAATACGTTATTTTTTGCATTCTAATTACAGTATCACTCTTCTGAAGCCCTCTAAATGCAATAATTTCAGTGAAATAGGCAGAAATGGTAGGGGTTTTTTAAACTTATTATCTTCCTATGATACAATTCTTCAGTCAGTGACACAAAACTATTTCTGGAAAATTAGAAATTCTTGCAGTAATGGTTGAAAACAGATAAGTTGTATTATTATTATCTGAAAAATGGAAAATGAGTGACCTGCCCTGAGTGACTAGACAACAACAGAAATTTCACAGCAAAACCAGAAACAACTTTTGAATCTCAAGGGGGTTCTACTTTCTTGTAGTAAACATCTTAAACCTTTTTCTGCCAAATAATCATAGCAGGGAAAAAAAATAGAAGACAAGCTGTATGTACTGCTATGAAAATGTTCAACATATTTGTAATGTTGGAATGTTTTGTAAAGTTCAAGATTTGTGAAATCTTGTTAGAGGTTTCATTTGTTCATGGCATGATCTGTTTCCATCAACTGCCCAGAACACAAGAAAATGTAGCAAAGGCAAAACTACAATTGAACATTAATATTTGTTAACTTTATTTCCCTCCCTGAAACTGAAGATTATTTTTTACTATTTTTATTTATTTCTTGTTTGTGAGCCCTTTCCCTGTAAATTTTCTCTGTAGCAAGTGGCTGAAGCACCCAGCCCTTCCAGAGAGCTCCGTGGTGTTGTAGGAGCAGAAGTGAGCCTTGGGAGAGGTGACACCTCTTGCTGAGGGCCTGAGCTGCAGCCTGGTGAGAGCAATGGGACCTCAGTTACACATCCTCCTTTGCAGAACACTCACCCAAGGGTTAAGCACAATTCAAAGCACCTAAAGAAAGCTTTAACAAGTGTAAGCAAGGCACAGTCCTAGGTGAGTCCCTTGCTAAAGGGAGAAATTTCACTCCAGGGAGAATCCTCCTACACTATAACTCTTTGTAACCCAGGGGAAAAACTAAACCTGTTAGTGATTCCTAAAAATTTGCATTCACACATGGGTAAAAATACAATGAATTTGGAATGAGCCATCTGAAATTATTTTCAAGCCCACTTGGCAAGCAAAGAGTGTTTTTTTTCCAAGGCACTTTATTGAAGGAAACATTCACTGGCCTTTTATCCTTTAAAGTCTGGTATTTACAGGGGAAGCTGCTGGCTGTCTAATTGCAGCTCACAAAAACATCACACAGTCTCATCCAATCTCTCTCAGTTGTTGCAATATTTAGTTTTCTGTAGGATAATTCACATATACCTGAACTGAATTCTCACTCAGGTTAGAGGAAAGAAAGAAATGAAAAAAACTGAAAAAAAATCCCTAATATGATTTGCATGCAATTTTTTCCTGAGCAAAAAGGAAAAGAAAACACTTCCATGTGGAGATACAAGGCTATCCATCCCTCCACTATATAGCAACAAATTAGATCTGGTGCCAGTGTCACCTGAAACAAGTGATAACTCTCCCTCAGAATGGACACTTTGATGATACTTGGAGTGGGAACAACTCCCAGTCACACAAAACTATCCTACCCATAGGGCTTTAAGTCAGGACAGATGCATTTTGCAGACCGGCACCATGTTCTGATCCACGTGAGGGTGTTACTCAGCTGGCCCCCCACAAGCTCTCCCTGGCTTCTGCCTTGCACCTTAGCACCACATCCTGCTTTCTGTCTGGCTTTGGTCAGCAGGAGCCCCAAACTTGGGTTATCCAAGTGAGAGAAACTCACTGCTGGTAACAACTGTATAATGAAGTTGCAAGAAACAATTCTCAGGGGTAAATACAGGGATCACCTCTTCACTTGCAGAAGGGAATTACTTTTATTCACCAAGGTCACATCTTCAGCTCCATAAATGAAGAAAAGCTGTCTGGACTTGAATTGTTCTCTGTACAGATGGAAGATGATCACTATCACTATTTAAAACCTTTTTCTGTCTTAACAGTTCTCAGTCTGGGGAAATACACATGGTGGGGAAGAGGGAGATGTCATGGCAGGGAAAGGATGGTTGTGGTATGTTCAGGGAGTTCGAACCCTGTGGTGTTCAGCTGTGGGGCAAATATTTCCCCCTGGAAGAACGTCTGTGTGTGGCAAAGCTGGTGGGCAAGAGAATTAAAATTTTAAATTCCACTAAGCAATCAAAAGACAGATGAAGAGAAACAGCAAGTGGAATCAAGAATCTGGCTTTTTGCTCTGTTTTACAATAAAATACCATGTAGTGGAATCAGCCAAGGTGTAGATAAGGAGTAAGAATCTAAATCTGAATGCTTTTTGTTTTCCAAGATTCAAATACCATTCATTAGTACTAATAACCTTTTGAAACTAGTTGATTTTCCTGGGGTATCTCTTTCACAGTAGGCAGTTTCATTTGCAGAGTCAACACATGTCAGTAATACATGAGAAATGCAGGACAGAAAAAGTATTTCACAAAACACAGTGACATGTGCTTACTTTTCTTTTCTGAATGTATGTTATCAGTTTGCTTTCTGGATGTTTGTGATGTTTTCAGACTTTCTAACTATGCATTAAAAATCTAGATAAGCCATGTGTCCTTTTGTTTTTCAGGTGCTGATTTTTTCCTGGTCTTCACCTAATTATTATTTACTTACTTGTATTTCTTTAACAGTAAATTCTGATTTATTTTCTAACATAAATTAGGTGATGCATGGTTATAAAGCACAATAAATTGGGAGATTATACGTGCTACATGAAGACTTATTATAGCACTTCTATTTCCTGTAAGTTCATCTTTGACCATTACTGTTTCTGTAATTAATACTTTAAAAGATTCTGGTTTATTTGCATTTACTACTGCCATAAGGAAACATTTAAAAGCAAGCTTTCTACTATTTTTTCCAACGCAGTTGTGATGCATTGATGCCTCCCCGTGATAGCTATGAAAGTTACTGTTCAGCATTTTGTCAGCATTCCATTTCATGACACTTCAACATCTACCTATCCTTGTTTTATTGGCCTTTAACTCTTTCCCCAATAACATACCTCCTAATTCTTTCAGCCAAAGTTTCTGACCCACCAGCTACTTTAACCTTTTTTTATAAAGACTAAACCTGAACTCTTTCGGTGCTCTCTAGTGCCATACGTTGTTAAAGTCCTTTTTCTCTGACAGTACCTGAAATGGAAGTATGAATTCTAGTATGTAGATTCTTCCTGAAGTACTTCCCTGAGATAATAGTTCTGTTGTAGAACACTGTGTTTCATAACTGCATTTTGAAATGATTTGGTAAACTTTCTCAGGAAATGCAGAAGGCCTAGTGCAGCTTTATTGCATAGGAGCTCAGCCTGTTGTCCATAATAGGAGTTTCGATTTATGGGCAAAAATGCTCTTAATGACACATATGATTTCAGCATACACATTTGCTTTTGATTAAACTCTGTAACACATTGGTACACCCATGTAGAACTGACATTTGTCTTTATGAATCTCATGTAAAATGACACTTTGAGTCATGCATAAGGAATTTACAAGAAGAACATGACAAAACAATGTCCTTTTTGTGAATAGAGCCCATATTGTAAGCTTTTATTGCTTTACCAGTAATACATAATTAAATATGTCTACAAAGTCTGGCTTTGATCCTGGGGCTTTCTTCCCTGGGTTTAAGCTAGATACAGTTCCTGTATCCACGATATGACTATGTAGTAGGTAAGGTTTATGCCCAGCCTGTACTTTTAAAATCAGCTCTCTTGTGAATTCATTGTTCTCTAAACATAATCCCAAAGAACAGTTTAAAGCTACAATGACATTAAGATTTTGAGTCAAAAGGTCTAAAAAGAGATTAAGAGTGGAACATGATGACAGATGGACGGCACAGCACACAGCAGTTGCTAAAAGACAGTACGTCCCATGGAGAATGTCCCTGCACAGCCATACCTGTTCAGAGCCACCAAACCAGCTCTGCTCCAGGGCTCCCTCCACTTACCCCACAGCTGAAACTCATTCCCAGGGTAGTTGTGGAAAAGCTGAACTCAGGTAAAATAATGTGGAATTCTGTAGAAATAGAGTGGAGGATGCATTGAAAATTGTTTGTGAATCTTCATCCTTTCCATGTCACTGTTTTGCCATATATGTTTTAAACTAAAAACTTATTAATAGCTGACACTTATTTTTGTTTTAGCTTGTCCTGAGCAATCTTTGCTGAGAAATTATATGGGGTAAATAAGAACACTTTTGAGAGAAAGCAACTAAGTGTTGCTACAGTGAGATGTAGCTTCATTTTCAAAGATATTCAGCATCTGGAGTTCCCGTCATAAAACCTCTGAAAGAAATAAATATCTATTATTTTCTCAAGAAAATTTAGTCTCCATTGCCTCTATTATATTTTGCTTTGTCGTATTTACTTTCTAAGGCTAACTGATTATTACTGTTTGATTCAGACTTATTGATCAATTAATGCCTCTTAGAAAATTTTGAGGTATCTGCCTATGGAACCTGATCCTCACACATACAATGACTGCAGGTATTTTGAAATATTTGGACCAAATTCCCTGTTTTGAAAATATTTATAGTAGGACAGGCAAGAGAGCAACCGGAAGAAAGGATTCAAATACTGCCAAGGAGAATTTGTCCAAGTACTAGAACATCTGAAAAATCCTGTCCCATACTTTCAAGGCTGTACTGTCTCCCTTCTGACCTTAGAGACAGGCAGACTGTGTATGGCAAGGTGGGGAATAGGAAAGGTGGTGGCAGCAAAACTGAATGAGAAAGACATTTGCTTCACAGCTGAGACATCTGCATCCAACGGAGACATTTCTGCATCACTGTAGAGTTGTTTTTCTCAGTTGGTCAGATGGATAGGAAGAACCAGAGGCTGGGAAATTCAGAAGTACAATCAGAGGCAAATGGATGAGTATTCATAGTTTTCTTTCTCTTCTAGGGAGAGTGTGGCAGCTCTTAAGTAAGATCTCAGACTCCTCAGAGCAGCAGCAGCCCTCTTGCAGAAAACCATTGCCAGCACTACCTCTTTGTACTGCAGGAAAGTCAAGGGTGTTTGATGAAGTTAAAACACTCATTTATTTTTATGTTCAGGGTCCAGTGTTCAGTTTCTAATTTTCTCTAGAGAGACAACCCATGGCACCAGCTCTATTGGTCTATGGCAAAAGATAGAGCCTAAAATGGAGCTGAAGGCTAAGCTTGATGGCAGAAGAGGAAAAACAAATTAACAAATGAAAATTAATTCATGACTCCGGGAAAACACCTGAATTTGTGCAACTACAGCCATCTCTGCATAGGAGTTTGAGTTTTCATTTTTGGTGCTGCAAATAGTACTTCGCAGAGCTAAGTACTCCTAGAAGATCGCACTGTCTGTTGCCCCCGATACTCAGACTTACACTGTTCACACCCAATCATCCTGAATCTGCCTTTGACCAATGTTTGAAAATTTTAACACCAAAATTGAAACTCTTGTATAAATCAAAAATATGTTGTTTTCTCTAAAGTAGATAAATAAATCCCAATCTTAAATCCTTTTGTTGGACAAACAAGACTAGCAGACTTGTCCTCAAATTAGGTATGTGCTTTTTCCAATTTGACCAATAAATATGCCTCTTATTTCACACCTCCTGAGTGGCAATGTGCAAGGGCTTGGTAAATAATTTCTCTAGAGATCTGTCAGCAGTGGATACATTCCACCTTCACATGGCAGACCTGCTTGCTTCACTGCATTGGTAGGTTTTCAGAGGTGCTTTGAATAAACCTTCCCCTTCAACTGCAATTGCTTGTAGCTGTAAGTGTGAACCACGTGGATCCAGGCCACAGGACTGAGACCTGAGACACTTGAATTTCCAAGCACTCAGGTTTTGTGCAAACAGTACAGGACAGGATGGATGAGGGTATAGGAATGCCTGTGGAGGATGTTTTGTGTAGGAAGAAAAGAATGAATGTGATACCAAAAAGATTGCCTTTAAAAAAAATCTTAAATCTTCATGTTGTCTCTCAAATGGTGTCCTGGTAACCTATTCAGATTACAATCATCAATTTTTGCCCTTTACTCTTTCCTTTGCCATCTATATCAGATCTTCCAGACATAGTCAGAGCACCACGCTATTGCACACAGCACTTCCTCCTGACTGCATTGCAATGTTTTTGCTGCTTTTTTTTTTTTTTTTTCTTTTTCATTGGACTTGCAGTGCTTTTAACTTTTTAAAACCCTCATAACGGGGATTAACTATTTATCACTATTTTACTTGATGAACAAATATATTGCTGGGATAATGGAGAAACATCAACTTAAGATATTTTGATAAGAGAAACAGTACAAGCCATGTGACCATTCAATTTTTTTTAGCATAGTTTATTAATTTTATAGGAAGGTGCACTTCCTATAGAAGTTATTCTTCTAACTCCCCAAGCAAGCAGATTGTTGCAATACCACCTTTTTTTTCAGTGCATAGCTTCGTTTTCTAGTCTAATACTTCGGTTTTACTTGGCCTGGATTCAAAAATGTTCTGATTTTAGCTTCTTTCCTTTAATCATTACAGTCCCTACTGTAATGATAAACTGGTCAACTCCTATTAACATGGCAACAGTCTTCAGATCAGGCATTTCTTTGCTAGGTGAATATTTTCTAGAGTCCAAGGGATGCTGCGTTACTTACACCCCTCCTTGATTTAATTTGTGGATATATCTCTCTGTCATCACATTTTTCCCTTGGAGTCTAAGCACTATTGACACAAGTACTTTCTCTTTACTTTTTCCTGCATCCAGTCTATTACAGGACTTCCCTCATTCCTCCATAGACTTTGTAGTTTCTCACAACTCTTGGTTCTCAGGTTTTGTGAAAAGGAGGCAGGATGCTGAAGGTTGACAATGAATTTTGGGCTGACTTCTAGTATGTCTTTATATGTAGGTCCTTTGTTATTATTGCTTTTGATTGAAGAGATGTTTCCTCTTAACATCTTATTATATTATGTATGTAGAGTGGCCATGGGGGGAATAAAAAAAAGTAAGAGACTAAAATTTGCCTGGAAACAGGAAAAGCAATGGACTATACAACAGAGAGATGTATTATGTTGTGAAAAGTACAAGATTTAATACTAGTAGTTTAAAAGAAGCTGCAGATAAAGTTGTCTTCCTTCTTATAGAAATCTGAGTCTACAAGCAGCGTGTGTGACATCTTAACAGTAGCAATTGAACCACATGTAGGCTAAAAACACTTCCAGAAAGACCATGGTTTTCCCAGAGGAAAATTTTTGTTGCACTAATGGCTGGCACTTAAAATTAAGGACAGTTTAAGAACTATGGATAAACCTGAATTAGTTATTTCATTAGGAATATTTGTTTTGTAAAGACTGCAAACATACCTGTGATTTATCCTAGATAACTCACACTGAAACTAATAGCTAAGCCTTGATCTAGCGTTTTTTTTGATAGAACAAGAAATAGAGAACTTTTCAGCTTAATTTGAGTGTGGGTATTTCAAAGAGTGTGAGTATTTGCAAACTCAGGAAAAAAAAAGACCTTTTCATTAATCCATCCTTTTGGAAACAGTCATACTAACCCACAACCACATACAAATACAAAAATCCTAATGGGACTATTTTCTTACTAAGCCTGTAATAGTTTACATTCACCTAATGGCCTGGGGTTATAAGCAAACTACTCAATTAGAGAATTTAGGCTGGTTGCCCACATATTTTAGAGCAAATTATCCCTTCTCAAATGCAGAACCCCCTATATAAAATGCCTAAACAGTCTTTCCTGTTAAAAAAGCAAAAATACTATTCCCTAAATTCCCACCTTGAGTCTACTAAGTATTTTTCTTTACGCTAGTGCAGCCATTTTATGGAGAAATATTTGTTTTTGCCTCACATACCTCAATCTAGACCCTTTTGTTGGAATGTTTTTAACCTATCAAGCAGCTAAAAAATGCTAATGCAACTTGGTTTTTTTTCTTCTCAGATTAAAATTTTAAAGAGTGGTTTCCCACTCTCTTTATTGGTGATACTGGAACACAGAGGTCATCTGAAGACTGGGAATTTTGAAGTTTCCAGGATAAGATCTCCCTCTTCTAAGGGCGTTCTGAATTTGAATTATCTTTTAGCAATTACGATTTCTTTTACTTCTTTTTTTAATTTAAAAGAGAGGTTGATGCTTTTAACCTATAAACACCCATTAAAAGTTCCTCACCCTATTATGCCAAACTGCTGCTCTTAATTGTATGCAGCTGGGTGGATCACTGAATTCTCATGTCAAAGACAAAGATTTAAAAAGTACAATTAATTAGGTATCAACTCCTCATAACATACCCGTTTCTGACATGTAGATAAGTGGTTTTCCCCATGTGCTGGGAATTAAAAGTCTCCCTTGCAGTGTTTGACCACAGCAGGGCAAGACCAGCTCAGGCCCAAATTGGGTGACCAGTGCCATGAACCTGGTTTTGGCACCAGTCTGGTTTTGAGGCTGTGGATGAAGGGGTTCCAACCTCTGTTAATCCTGTTCTTCCATGTGTTCTCCCAGTTCACCAAAATGACTTTCTGGGAGATGTAATGTGAGCTGAAGGGACTGTTGGTTGGTGGACGTGTAAGGAGATGAGACACAGATCTTTCTGGAAATGAAAATACTTTATATATGTGCCATGAGTGCTGTCACAGTTATGAGCACCAGTGAAGTGCCCTTTCTCTTGTTTGAGGTCTCTGGGTGAAGAATGAGGGTGGCAGCTCTTACTCTAGGATCTCTCTGAAACTTAGAAAGGCTTGTTCTGCGACTCCTATGAAGAGAGAAGCCTTGTGCTCTACCGTAGAGGTTGTAGATGTCCTTGCACAAAAATCTGGTGAAGTCAAAGAGCTCATGTGAAGACAAAATTTACTTCAAAATATGAAGATGTATGCAATGCAACGTAAGTTAATAACTAAAAAAAACTTTCAATAAAGCAATGAGATAGTGAGCAAAGTTCTGAATGTCCAAAGATGACTTTAGAGCAGATGAATCTTCCATTTTTGACATGTCTAACATTTTCAGTTCTAAGTGCCTCCATTTAAGGCTTCAAGTAGTCTACTCCTAAAAGCCAGAATCTCTGGAATTTCTTCCCTATGACACCCAACACAAGCTGCTGCTTTGGAAGGCATGGGTGTTACAAAATTAGACGGATGGGATAATCTCCTAGGCCAATGCACAGTTCAGATAAGAAAATGCAGGAAAGATAAAAGCATATGCCATCCTTCAAATCAGCTAGTCTTCAAACACTGTGAGGGGCAAGAGTTGGAAGAATAGATTAAAAGTGTCAAATTATTAAGATATGTGTCATGGAATTAGCAGGTTTCAGTCCTGTATTAGGGGTGGACCCTTAGCACTGTGTAGAACCCTAACGAGGTCTGGGGAGGTATGCAGATCAAATATGCCTCTACAACTGATGAGATATTAGGGTATAATTTCATGCAACACTCAAAGAATAGAGAAAGCATAATTTCTAAATTGAGGAAAGAAAATGTTAAAGAACGAAAGATGATGCCAGTGTAATAAAAGCACTTAAGTACAGTGTGAAAAAGCAAAGAATTGTTATAGCTATTTAGAAATTTTAATATAGTGTCAATATTATAGAGATACACTAATTAATTAATTTATTAAGGCATATACTTTTTCTGCTAAAGAAGTGTCTTCAGGAGAGTTTTAAAATCAGTAAGCTGCAGGTGGCTATTCCATTAGCAGGCTGCTCCTTTTGCTTAGGGAAATCAACAAAAGCTATACCAATGCAGAATCACATACTCAAGAAAATTCTTAACATCATCAGAAAAACAATAGGCAAATATACTTCATTTTCTCTAATGGGCTCATTAAGCAGGATTTATTCTATTAAGATAGAATTTCCTTACAAAGAATATGGTAAATTATTTACAAAGCTAAGATTATTATCAAAGTAATATGCAAGTATTTCAAGACTCAGAATGAGACCAGAAATTCTGGAGCAAACTGGGTAAAACCAAAACGCCCAATCTATCCATGTGACAGAATTTGATTAAGTTTAACTGGCTTTTTACTACCATTTCCAATTTGATTTGCCCTACTAAAGCTAAAATTGAACTTCATATACAAAGCTTATGTGGTTATGTTTGTTATTAGCATTGTCTTCCCTGGAGATATTTTGATTTTGTTTAACTGAAAAAATAAACAAGTTAAATGCTGAATTGCCTGGCTAAGACAGTTATATGATGTGGTCTTTTCCTTTCATTATAAAGATTGTGAGTTTTGGGATTCATGTTTAGGAGTTTGTGGTTACTTTACTTTAAATCTAATATCATGGACATATAATGGTTTTGTTCAATGTTCTGCTTTTTTCATATAAAGTTCTGTGTCCTGGCCAATTTATGGCCAGACTTATCCAATAAACAACTTTGTAGGAATGCATTTATGGATGGTTAGAAATATGTGTGGTGCCTGCACTTTTCTCAGCAATAATGTAATAATTCATTTTGACTATTAATTTTGAGCTATATTGTAACAAAAAGGGAAAATAATTTACATACCTCAGAAGTTATTTTCCTAAATTAGGAAAAAACAGGAAAGCACATAGGTCAAGATTAAAAAATACTTAGCAAGAATGAATGAATTCCTCTGCCCTTGACATTTAAACCCCCTTGATTTTTAAAGGTTAGACAATTAGCACTTGCTGAAAATCAGATCCCTTGCAGTATCCTACCTGAAGCCTTTCTGAAAGTTTTCTTGGTAAATCAAAGAGTAGGCAAACAATTCAAATAGTAAAGCCTATTACTTGTCAATGCATATATCAGAGAGGTATAATTTAGTACACTATAAAACAGGAGAGGGTTAACTGTGCTGTGGAAGGTTCCAGGAATCCTAGGATCTAATTTGCTAGCCATGGGTCATTCAAGCATAAAACAGAGACAGCGCCAAACTGTATATATCTTATATTCAGGGAAAGAAACTAAAAGAATCCATCAAGAAGACATCAATAAGACAATACCACTTAATTATCAATGTGTCAAATATTGTTATTTTTCACAGATCTTCTCAGTGTACTATGGAGTTAAAACTCCTGTGAAAATGAAGGGAGCTTGTGATGATTTCAAGAACAAGCTGCTAAGACAGGCAACTAACGATGAGAGTAACTAAGTTTTCATTGTACTTTAGTTTAATAGGTTTGAGATTAGCACCTATCCCCTTTAAAGTGAAGATAATTACATGAATGCGTAAAACTACTGTTCCTCATAAAGAATTTAAGTCACTGAAAAACGTAAAATGTATTACAGCAATTTTTTCTGATTTTCTGGCATGAAAGAACTGATCTAGTATTGATAAATGTATATCACTTAATAAAATAACCCAGATTAACAAAAATAGATTTTGCCCTAAAACAAAAGTCCTAGACTTCACTACATGCTATTTGTATTTTCTAGTAACTCCCTTTATTCTCAACAGGACTCAAATTGATGTGCTGCTTCTGCTGGAAAATCAAGCCTTTTCTAACACATTTTATTCTGGTTTACTTTGCCTACACCCTTAAAGTTTTATTCCAAATTCTTCTCTTTCCTCACGCCTCATCTGCATTTTCCCTTTGACTCATTACACCTTTGCCATTGCCTTGCTTTTCATGGGTTGATTATGGGTCAGTTTACAACTAGAACGTGGAGAGTACCCTGAAATGTGCAATGAACCCCAACACACACTGCTCCAAAAGAGTGTTTTTAAAACTCAAGACACATTAATTTTATCTAAGCACCTCTATGTAGCCAAAGGAGGCTTGAAATTATTTTGAATACTATAATTTGAAGTCATTGGAGTGATTACAGTAGAAGTTCTTGTTTTTGTCCTACTCCTGAATGTATTTAATGAAATAAATTCATTTTGAGAAAGGGAATATTTTGGACATCCTTCTAATATAATTAATTCAAGCTCTGCTTCAGACATTTTTTAGTATGACACACCATGAGAAAATAATTTTTCCTGGGAGTTTTGCACATGACAGTACTGTAATTTCAGATCTTAAATTTTCTAAACTTGAAGCAGTAATAGTTGTAGCAAAGGTTACTCAGTAACTGCAAAATGTTCAAAAATTCTGAACACTTGCAAATTTTGCATTCTTTGAAAAGTTATTTGAAAATCACATACGGAAAGACTAGCAGAGTTTATACCATTAAACATGAACACAAAGCAACTGTTCATTGTCCTTCAGCTTGCAAGACATATATTTGCTTTCAAGGGGAGCCCTAATATTTGTCATCTTTAACTGAAAGAAATCACAGATACTTTTACATGTGGATTTTATTATAAGAATTGGTTTATAAGCCTGCTATTTAACATGATTCTATGAATTACGAACTGTGATTTTATTTCTTTTATAATCTCTGTAGAGCTTGCCATTACTTTTACATGTCTGTGTCTGGCATTATGCACCTTTGAAATTGTGCCAGAAATATTTATTGTCCTATTTCTGGCATTCTGGGACTCTTGGTTCCGTTTGGTTTCCAACCAGAACAAGGCTTATTAGCAGATCCAGTTCTTCATATTTTACTGAAAACAATTTTATATGTAAATTTAATACTTCATTAAAGTAACCTCTTGTAACAATCAGGAGTATGTATGAAATGCATTCAATGTAGGTAATGTTCTATCTACCATTTGAGCAGTTATCAAAAGCAAAATATATGTACTAATTAGAACTTTCCTTCTCATTGCCTGTCTCCTCCAGCTTGACTAATATGAAAGCATTAAAATGCAGTCAGGTTGAGCAGAAATGGGACACCCTCCCTGCACTTGCCTGTGCTCTGCACACACAGGCAGTGCCCTGGAAGGAAGGCTTGCTGCAGTAACAACAGCACATTCTCATTCACCACTTGAATCACATTTACTTGGCTCCAAATTCCACTATTCTTAATCAAGTAAAAATCCTGTTAAGGTCAACAGAAGTTTCATTCAAATGACTTCATAATTTGGCCCTCACTTTGTTGGGGTAGTTTCAACTTTGCCCAGTAGGCACAACCATATTAAAAAGGCTTTTGGAAAGCATTCTTTACACCATTTAGCTTCAAGGAAATAGCTGTCAATAAAATTTAAGGATGTACTTACATGTTTATTGAATAGGAGGAATCTTGTTGGATCAGAACTCTAATTTCTTTAAAGAGCAAACTTCTCCAGGAAGCAAAAATGTAACTGACTTAGGTATTATACAGGTCAAATACTTTTAGTGAGAATAATCACACTTTTATTTGGAAACCAGGTAAAATTGATTTAATTTTTTTTAACAGAACATTGAGTTATTGTTTATATAGTAATTTTTATAACTATAAATATAAATTACTCATTATAGCCATTAAGGGTCAGAAGCTTGAAGTCAAGCCTATCATGGAAGGGGAGGTACTTACACATAAATAACAACTGCTTCTAAAATTTCGTACATGACCTGAAGCATGACTTATCCCAAACAGAGGCAAAACCATCTTTCTGCTTCTCATGTGACAATTTCACACTAGGCTTCTTCTTTTTGTTCATGAGACCTTAATGGCAGAACATATTCACTTCAGTATTTTATGAGAAATCACTTGCCTAATTTATTGTGCCACAAAAACAATCCAAAGTTTAACCATGGTCCTAAACATATTGCCAGAGATGTATAGTACTCAAATTAAGAAGAGCCTCTCATTTCTACTTTATGCTTGATTGCCTTCCAAGTATATGAGGGTATCAACCAAGAGGTTTAAGACACAAAAATTATTTAATTAATTAAATAAATAATTAATTTAATGCTTTTAAATGTTTACATTTGTGACGGAGAAATAATCAGTAAAATAACCATAGAAATAACAACAGTAACCATTGTAATAATAACTAACTACATAGTTATTAAATGTTCTGTAACAATACCAACAGTAACAGCAACAGTAACAGTTGCCATGACAATAACAAAAGTAAGTAGTAGTAATAATAGCAATTTTATTAACCAAAAGCAAAGATCTTAATCACAACAGGAATACTTTATGGAGTGGAAAAGTTGATCTTGGCTTTTTCTGATGACTGTATGCAACTGCTAAGAGATTTTTATATGAGCCTTTCACTTGATATTACACCTTTTGACCTGATGGATTATATACTTCTTTTTGAGGTAATAATTTTCTGGCAAGAGTCACAAGCAAAGGACTTTATGAAAGTGATGGAGCATCCAAATGCCCTATGTGATGAAATACCAAAAGGCTCAAGGAACTGCAGGCAACTGTAAGAATACAGACATCTGAGTACTCCAAATGCTACAGTTGGATCAGAACATCAAAAGAAACATATACTATTACATATGAGAAATTAAATCAAAACTAGAATATCTTTCCCAGTGCTGTTGTTGTAGAACACATTTTTGAAGCACATCTTCTCAAAATATGTCACTGAAGTCACCTCAGCTTAGGAGTTCCACCTTTTTTGTATGCTCTGAAATTATTTGAATGTCAGAAATGAAGCACAATGTATTTGGTTAATCCAATGTTGAGCTTTCTCACAGCTACCAATTTATATTAGCCTTCAGGCCTCAACTCCTTCCAGCTCAGCAATTCCTTTTACTAGGGCTCTATCTGTCCCTTGTAATATAAGCAATTTTATCTTGCTCTTTTCACAGTCCCAGTCCTAACTGGAACTTGCAACAAAAAAAGACAAGAAAATAGTTTGGAGTCATCATAATCAGTCACATCAGTGAAGAGCTAAGTAGAGGCTTTTTTTATTACAGATATGCCCCCACAAAATTAATGAATTCCATACATATTTCCTTGCATTGATAAAAAATAATTTCTTCCTATATTGCTTTTCCACACATATTATAAATAAAATACACACAAACATAATTACATTTTCCCCAAAGCTGAATTACATAGAACATTCAAAAATGTGTGTCAGTTACTATGTGTGTGTTATATATGAAATACCAGCAAGCACCAATTCCGGTCAAGATGTAGAGAAAACAGATTCCAGGCCTCAAGATACGTGGTCCAATGTTGACCAGATTAAATTTTGGTGTCTACTAACACCAGTGGCTGTGGTACCTTCCACTGAGGATGCATGTCAGGATGCTGCAGCCACCCAAACCTGGCACCACCTTTATTCTACCAGTGGTGGCAGAGCTGAGGTGGAGAGCAGAGCTGAGGAGAGCCTGGATTGTGCCCCTAAGAGCTTGAGACTGCGTCCCTAACAGCTTGGGCTTGTGTCCCTAACAGCTTGGGCTTGCTTTAATCACTGAGGTGCCCACAGGGCATGAGGAAATGGCCTGGAGTGAAGGTGAGGAAGTGGCCTGGAGTGAAGCTGTGCTCTTGAGGAGTCCCCTGTGGTGTACAGCAATGAGCCCAGAACGGCCAAGGCGCTCCAGGTAACTGGGGTACCCCAGTTTCAGCCTGAGCAATGCAATGTACAGCAGCACCTAATTCCCAGTGACTGGGATGTGAAAGAAATGGTGAGATGGCACAGAGTACAGTCACAGTGTGGGGAGTGAAGCTCGTGCTCTTTAGGTTATGTACATACCTTCATCTGCTGCAATCCACTTGCAGTGTAAACAAAGGTTTTGTTTCTCCATCTAAAACTCCCCAGCATCCACATGGCCTCACCAGCCAGAGAAGTCCAAAAGTGTCCATTTTAAATAAAAAACCTCAAGTAAATACAACTTGGCAACACTAAGTTCCTCTTAACCAGGCAGCATTATCCAAATGATGTACAGACCCATATTTTTATTTAGAAAAATAAATTGGACTACTAGGCTACATATATTGATAAAAAACAGGAATGCTACAAATGTTACCATGGAAAAACTTCTCAATAGCAGTCTTAGGGTGAGAGACCAAAACATTTTAAACTAAGCTTACTGTTTGATTTTTAAAATAAGTTGATGGTTTAGTGTTCTGCATATAGAGGGACTGAAAGTGCTAAATGCTGCCTATGATGCTGGGGGAAATTCTGAAGATGTACTCTGCTGCTAAAGTGGTTAGACAAAGTCAGGTTAAACGCTAATCCCACTGATAATGAAAGATTTTGAAGGGAATCTATTTAAGAGTTTTAAATACTCTGTAGGGGGCAGTTTTGAACCAGATTAATGAAAATTTTAAGCTGGCTGATTCAAAATTATGTTTTATACTCAATTTTACTATCCTCAGCAGCTATATGGGCATAATTTCTTTTTTTTTTAAAGGTAGATCTTGGTGCTTAAGCAAACAGGAAGTTGCATGCTATTGCAGCTGAGAGGCTTATCTGCATGTAAGGCTCAGTAATGATAGCTAACAATGCTTTTTTTAAACTAGTAGTTACGGAGATCCACAACTGAATAGCAATGATTAGAACTTCATGGCAGAGGCCTGCATAAAAGCCAGCTCTGCAAAAAGGCCCAAGGACAGAAGTAGAGTTTGGGATCTCCTTCACAATTCTGGTTCAGTCCTGAACTAGGAATCACTTTTGTTGTGACTTGAAAGTATTTATGACATTTCTGGAAAAAAGAAAAAAAAACCCAAAAAATGTAGCAGATTCTTGGAAACACTAGTATTGCCTGCAGCATTTCCAAATGCCTTTAAACATGGTATCCTCATTATTTGCATTTATTTTAAGTGGCTATCATGCTAGACTATGGAAAAAGATGTCAGCACACTTCAATGTGTTAGCTTAAAAATTAAGATTTAAATCAGTGTCTCTCCAGCAACACACTACTTTGAAGTATCAAAGTCAGAAGTGGACTATTGATCTGAAACAAAAAAGACAGATATCCTCTCAGCAACGTGATAGTCATTGTTACAAGGATTTAAGTAGAAGTGGCTCTAGAGTGCAACGTGAAGAGTAGGAGAGGCTCAGTCATGGAGTCTTTTTTCCACTGGAAAGGAAGGAACAGTCTAGGCCTCAATGAGAAAAAAGAAGTTGTATATGTAGGTGAGCTCTGTAATCGATAGCAGAGTATTTCCAGCAGAGTCAGTGGCTCTCCATTGATCCCCATCATTTTGATTTGAACGAAGTGTCTTGAAGCCAGTTCTAAACCATGATTCACAGCTAAAGGTATTACTTATCTGATACTGTAATCATGTGAGCAGCAGGATTCACACTGAGCACTGGTGGGAACTAAACAGATCAACTTGCCAACGTCCAGACAAAGAATGAATGCTTGCAGATGATCAGACTCAGCGGCTCTACCACTTAAAGCTTGAAGCTGATTGTGTTGCCTGGACAGGTGG
Source organism: Motacilla alba alba (assembly GCF_015832195.1). Taxonomy (NCBI): domain Eukaryota; kingdom Metazoa; phylum Chordata; class Aves; order Passeriformes; family Motacillidae; genus Motacilla; species Motacilla alba. Next base: position 21,890,384 of record NC_052022.1, on the reverse strand, counting down.
TGGGATATCTTTTTTGTCCTTTACTGGCCTAAAAGCTTTTCCCATTCTTTTTGAGTTCATGTACAGGGTCTGGCTGGGATGAAGTAATTTTCTTCACAGCAGCCCATATTCTGCTGTGTTTTGTATTCTGTGACTAGAACAGCACAGCTGACACAGCAATGTTTGGGCCATTGCTGAACAGGCCTTGCACAGCATTGAGGCTTTACCTTTTCTCATGCTCTGCTCCCTTAGAGAATAGGCAGGGGGTAGGAAACAATTTTGGGAGGGGAAACAGCCAGGACAGCACACCCAAACTTGCCAAGAGGATATTCCATACCACATAATGTCATTCTCAGCAAGAAAACTGGAATTGCAGAACAAGAAGGTGGGAAGGGGCTTTGTCTTCCAGAATCATCAATTGCTGGAAGACTTGCTGGGCACCAGTCTGCTTGTGGGAGGTGGTTAGTTATTTCCCTTGCATCACTTTTCCTTTCATTCACTTACTAAACTTTTCTTTAACCCAACCCATGAACTCTCTGGCTTTTCCTACTATGTCCCCCATCTTCCTGAGGGGGAAGGAGCAGGAGGTTGTGTGGGTGTTTACCTCCTGACCAGGGTGAACCAACTCAGCTGGAAAAACCCCAACATTTGTAGGCTGTATTATGATGCACTGTTACATACAACAAGTTCAACAATGCGGGCCAGCTGAAGATGTACAGCTTTTGTATAGGAATTTTTACTACAAGGCACTTGAAGGACTTTCTTCCACATCTGCATATGCACTTCTGTTACTGTAGTGGTAAAACTTCTGAACGGGGCATTTCAGAAACACAGTGGAAACAGAGCAAGCATTTACTCTCTGTTCCTGCGTCCTTTCGGCATGAGGCAAGGGATGGGAGCCAGCGACGTAAGAAAGCTGGCGGAAGTACAGCACCAAAGGAGAGGTGTTGTACTTGTGATTACAGTAATAGCATTTAAGGAAATTCAGAGTTCTGCTTCTCTCCAAAGGCCCATGCCGACTGGAAGGGGCCGGTGAGAGCAGCCCTGTGCTGTGACCCTGAGGGGACTCCGCGCCTGCCCGCAGAACACACACGGCGGCTCTTTCTCAGCCCTGCTTCACCGGCTGAACACCGCTGTCAGGAGGCCTGCAAACCTCCACACGACAGTCTGGCCCTCACGTTCCTCCGTTTTTGCCTTAAAACACCTTTATTTTCTGTAACAGAGAACAGCGGGAGCCGCAGGAAGATGGTGAGCGCCTTCCGACACCGCCCGCTTGGACTTGGCTGGGCAGAGCCGCCCGGGACACCGCCCGGGCCGGGCCGCGAAGCGCGGCGGGAGCAGCGCATCGGCATGTCACGGTACGGCCGGGTGTGGCACGGTACGGAGCGGCACGGCCGGGTGTGGCATGGTACGGAGCGGCACGGCCGGGTACGGCACCGTACGGAGCAGAGCGAGCAGCGGAGCGAGCGTTCGGGCACAGCAGCCCCGCCCAGCCCGGCCCAGCCCCGCCGCAGCGCGGCCCCGCCCCGCTCCAGCGCGCCCCGCGGCAGCGAGGCGCTGATTGGCTGCCGCGCCCGCGCGGGGCCTGGTGGGAGCAGCGCCCGGGCGCCGCGCTCCTCCTGCGGCGGCGTTGGCGGCGGGCGGGATGCGCGGCCCGGCCCGCGGCAGGTACGCGATGGCGCGGGATGCGCGGCCCGGCCCTGCGCCCAGCGGCTCCGCGGTGGGAGAGGGGCGCGGGGTGGCGGGTGAGGGGCGCCCGGCGCTCCCCATAGGAGTACTCAGGTGCCGGCCCCGGGGCACGAAGCGGAGCGGGGCGGCAGGTGCCCCCTCCCTGTCCCTGTCCCTGCTGGCCGCGGAGCAGCGGGGCGGGGCGGGCCGTGGTGCAGCCTTGGCGGAGGAAGCCCCCGGGTGCGGGGAAGGACGGCGGGCGCCCTGGGCGGAAGCGGGGAGCGGCGCGGCTGTGCCGGCCGGGGAGCCGGGGGCTCCGCTGAGCTCGGGCAGCGCCTCCCGGCCCGCCGGGCCCGGCGCTGGCCGCCCCTCGCGCAGGCTGCAGGGGTTGGGTTTCAAAAAAGAGCGCCTGACCCTCCCACTTCTCGCTCCGGCGCTGTGCAGTCCGTGTGGGAACTAATTTGCGTTTTTAATTAAGGCTCTACAAAACATAGGAGGTCTGTGGGATGCTTCCGGGCGGAAAGAGCCGAAAATGAGGTTTAAATAGAAAAAAGTTTAGTATTTTGTTGTAACTGAAGCGTCCTAGGACAGGCTAGCAGTAGGTGGTGGGTGATGCTCCTGGTTTGGTTTTGCTTGTTTCCTTGTCCGCGGCAGTCAGCTGGAGAAACTTTTTATGGTCCCAGTGGAAGTTTCTGAGGTCAGTAAATTTTGAGTAAGCTGTGAGCAGAACTAGAGATTCAGTTTGAAAAGCAGAATTTGTGTTCTTTTTAGTGGTAAATATCTAAAAATACTTTCAGGAAGTGGAATTACTAAGTTTGCAGAAAAGACCTATTTCAAAAGCATTGTCCATTCCTTAGGGGAAGAAATCTGTCTGACTGTGTACAAGGCCTTGATTACAAGTTTCTAACTTCATTTTTTTTCTTGTAGTATGTCTTCTCTTGATGTTATTCAGTCTTGAATTTTAGCATGTCAGTTATTAAAATTTACTTGGGAGACTGAGTTTTGGAGAAGTTTTAATCTTTAAAACATTAAGAAGTCTGAAGAAATTTGAGACTGACTTGATAAAAGTGTAATGAGATCATGAAGCTATTTTCTCCACCTGTGTGGATGGGTGTGGATGACTTAGTGGATTTATGCCTCATTCAAAGGAGAAGCTTTTTCTGCTCTGGTCTCTTAGTCTGGCACTTCTGCTTTTTAATAAATAACTTAAATGTTTTGGGAGTAGAGGAGCTGCTAGAAATATTTTTTTGAGAGAGTCAGGTAATGAAATTGATAATAGTGTTTTCTTAAGCTTCTCTGTTCAGTGTTTTTAATGCTTCTTTTGTCTGTTTTAAGCCTAGGACATGTTGCAGCTATCTTACATGTGTATTGCATCAGTGATAACATGTGTGGAAATAAGTCCAACTGCTCTCCTGCTTAGTCAGTGAAATGCACAGCTCTGTGCTAGAGTGCAGTCTTCAGAAGGGAAAAGTCCTATGCAATAATTTGTTGTTTAGATCATGGCGAGGAAGTAACTTGTGGATGATCTCTTGCCGTGAAGAGTAGGATTGCTATGAGTGTTAGCTATGTGGAGTGGCAAGTGAGGAGGAAGGAGGAGAGTTTGAAGCAGTTGAAGACAATTTGTGTTGCCATGTCAAGAAGAAGAGAGGGGAAGAGGGAAAACGTCTGAGGCACTCCGTAGTAATCATAGAAAATTTTCCACCTCCTCACTGAGGATTCAGTGACTGAACTGTAAATATGAATCTAGTGGCCCTAATCCTTAATCCTAATACCTCTTTGGGGAAGGTTTTTGGTAGTATTGCAGACTAGCAGAGCAGCATCTGTAAAGCCTGTCATCATCACAGCTCCTGTAAAATCAGATGCATAGTGACACTTGTCGAACCTGTTTCTCTTCCAAGTGTTTACCAGATATTAAAAAAAACCCTGTGTAGCAATAGCACTGTGAATGTGTTATTGCTGTAAGCCAGAGTCACCAGTAGCTCATGGACAATTTGTTCCCAAAAGATCCTCTAACACTTCCAGTGGAGAGGTTCTCAAACTATGGTTTGGAGTAAAATGGCACACACAAAGGCCATGTGAGCATCTCTGTGTTTCTCTATGTCCACAACTGAGAGCCACCATTGCTCCTAAGGGCAGTGGCAATGATGGGGAAACAAGCTAGATTTGGGAGCCTTGTGCTGACTTTACAGACTTCTCGACTGGCTATTTGACACAGTATCCTTATTGCAAAGCAATGTAAAAGCTATCTATGTCTGTGGAAATATCTGGGAAGAAAGTGTAGGCTCAGACCTGCTGCAATACCTGTCATGCAAAAGCTTGCCTGGATCTGCAAAGTCACAGTTGTGTAAAATTCTTGGTGTTAGATTGTGTGTTAAAAAAAAAAAAAAGACTGCTGTTTTACTGAGGTGAGTTGCTGCAGTAGTGATTTTTTTGAGAATTTGTTAAAGTCCATGGGGTACTTGCTTTTTCTATATCTCACCCCTTTGTGCTCCTAATTTGGCAGCAACAGAGCCAGTTTGCCCATCTCTTCTAGCTTTGTTCTCGTGGCATTTCTGATATGGATTTTCTTATCTTTAAGGGTTGGTTTCTGAAACCAGTAGGGCCTATAGTTCTGAAGTCCTTGGCTTTCTTAAAAGGTGAGGAGGTTACCAGACTACAGGAGTGCTTGTGCTAGTGAGCAGTGCATATCCTATACATACTGAATTGCTCTAGCGGCCTCAGACAATTTGAAAACAAATTTGGATTGAAATGTATCTTTCCGTTTTTGGCCGAAGGAAACTTATTAAGAAAGATAATGATCACTTCTATTTCTGTCTAGCTAAATCAGTGCTTTGTTTTAATAAGTGTTAGTGTTTCATTCCAGAACGAAAAAGGTTTGAGTCCTGGTTGGGATTGAGCATTAGTTTACTGTCATGGTTGTTTTGAACTGATTACTTTTTTTTTGTTAAATAGGTGAAAAACTTGTATATTAAATGGATGGAGAGAAAGTCTGCCATGCTAAGGTTCAATTGATTCAACTGTCTTCTAATTGGAAATTGCTTCAATTTTGTTTCAGGAGGTTAGACCCAGATCATCAAATTAGTGTTGTTCATGGGTTCTAGGTTTGTGTAGGGTGAGGTGAGCTGCTCTTGCCCCTTTGGAATTGTTTTAGGGTCATTTGGTGTGCTGATGACTGGGTTGTGAGTTGTGCAGGGAAGACCTGACAGTGTAGTGCTTTTGTATAGCAAGTGAAATTTTTAAAACTGATTCTTTGAACTTAAAACTGAGCACACAACATATTCTTTTTGATGAGAGCATGAAAAAGAAATAGATTATTTGAGAGATTTTCTCATGAACAGGATGGTATGTTAACAGGGTGTTAATGCTGAATGCCTAGAGTTGCAACTAAAAAGGAATACTGAGTTATGCTTAGGGGCAGCAGAGGAAATAACTGGAAATCAGTATCTTAAATAATTGTGCCCAATACTAAGCTTTTAAAATTGTTTTTCTGCTGGAGTATTTTGGTGGCTCTTTTTGCAGTTCATTTGTGTCTGTATTTTTGAGAACTCCCTGCTAGTTAAGTATTTCCAGAAAATAACTTCGGCCACATCTGGGCTGATAAACTGACTTACAGGGTGGCTATGAATCAGAAAACTGAATTTAAAGATAGCACACAGGTAGATAGGTAGACATAGGTGGATAGCTTTATAAGTATTTTGATAAGATGTTGAAATGAATTTGAGAATCTTTGATTATGTTGTTAGATTACTCCTAAGTGCTTAATGCTTTATTTCTAGCTGTGATTTCTTGTAGAAGATTGACAGCTCTGCCAACATTTGTCCACAATAGAAGATGGGTGGATTAATTTCAAGATGGAGGGTAAGTAACATTGTATAACAATGTAATAACCTTTAGTCTGGAAGATGGGAGTATCTAGGACATGTTGACTATTAATGCTGGCTGAATGATAGTGCTGAACTTTTCCTGTGAGTATGTCACTTAAAAGTCCAGTAGTGAGAGATACAATGACCAAAAGTATTCTCTGCTAAATTACCAAGCTGTGAAACTCTGCTGTTGTGCCTCATTTCCTTTGGATTACCAGTCTGACACTGGCTTGATTAACTTAAAACCGTATTTTTTTAACTCTTTCTGTAAATCTAAATACTTTTGTTGTGCATCATTGGAATAGAAACTGCAGCATCTGTGACTTGAAAGGTTGGTGACCTAGATAAAAATGGGTATGTGCAGAATACATTTCTGGCTGTTTTAACAAATGGTTTGGTAGCTACTTACTCCTGCACAAGTCTGTCTTTTCTATCTGCTTTTATTGGTTGTTGAGTGGTATGCTGACTTTATGAGGAAGAATACGTGTGAGGTTTTTGACTACTCTCCGGGCAGGTGTGAGTTGCTTGAGTCTAGGTTTGCCTTTGCTTATTAGCAATTGACTGCAGAGTCTTCCATACAAAACTCCATTAAAGGTGAAACTTCAGGTGGAGTGTCAGTTTCATGTAATAGAAATTCACTTTCAGGGTGATGCAGTTTGAGCTATGGCTTTTGAATTTGTAGTGTGAAGGGTGAGGAAAGATTGTGGCTTGATAATTCTCAGAAATTAGGGAAGATTTCCAGAAGGTGGATTTCCAGTTGCTTCTATAGGGAATTTTACTGATGGTGACAGCCCTTATTTGCAGTTGCTTATGATTTATTTACACCATGTGTCCTTATATGGAATGAATAGTAATAAAAAGCTGGAGTATTCAGATTAGGGCTTCCTCTCTATATTCTCTGTGTTTTGCCTATTTCTGCTGCTCATCAATTCTGTTCTTGTTTTGCTTTCCACCTACACATTCATTATTGCTGTAGAAGCATTATAGATTTTCATTTTTTGTGATGTAGGAGAGGAGCTTTCAGGTTAGAGTAATGCCAGCTGTAAAATAGTCATTCATTACAGTCCTTTCTATTTGTCACACTAAAGTAGGAAAACTTCTTACCTTAATGTAAAATAGATAATTTATTAATCTATTATGAATATGTCTTTTTGTTAGGAAACGGTTAATGTACAGTAATCCACAAAATACTGAGCTTTTAAAAGTGAGATTAATATTCTTGTTCTTTCCCTTGTAAGCAGGCAAAGCCTTCCACTGTAGAAGTATTAGAAAAAATAGATAAGGTATGTTTTTGCTTTTTGGTGTTTTCTTTGATTTTTTTTTTTTTTTAGAAATATATGTCCTTTTTGTTGGCCATGTATTTCTCTCACATTAGGTAAAATACTGTCATGAATTTTAAATTATTTTGGTAATTTTTCCAGTGGTAGAAATTCTGCATATCAGAGGATTTGTTATAATTTTTCCCCTTACTGTTTAGTCATTTAAAAAATACTAATACTGTATAACAGATAGTGAGAAACTGCTAACTAGGGTAAGTATTTAGAGAGCCTGAAATGGGAATGAATATGAAGCTGCCTCGATTACACAATTCAGTTTTAACTGTTTAAGTCCCATGTAAAGGAAAATGTCACTAATGTAAAGTTCCATTCATCAGGTTGATAAGAAAAGCTTCAATGTATGGTTTTATGTATAGAAGTTGTAACTGTGGTGGTACTAAGTAAGATCAGGGGCAGAATAACTGGATAGGTAGTTCAGTAATCAATTGTGATTTTTCACCAGCATTTGTGACAGATGTCTGTACTCTGTGGGGAAATTAACTGTTTTGAAATATGCTGTTGGTATTTTTCTTTTCCTTTTAATGGAGCTGTGAGTACTTCTGTTGTCACTTGAAATACAGTCAGAATGTTTAACATAGCAGAGCACTGCTCCATCACTTATTAATGTACCATCATACAGATGTTCATGATTTCACTCTTAATGTGAGGAAAGTACTGAAAGGAAAACAAGTAAAATGGTGGAGAGCTTCCAGCAGTTTGCCATGTTAGTAGAAAAGTGTCAGAGGCATTTAACATTCCACAGGTACCTGATGAAAGCTTTAGAATGCTGAGTATGGTTAGTAGTGACTTATGTTATAGTAAAGACTGCCATTCATAAGATACTGGTATTTTTCACTTGTCCCAGATATACTAATGCATTACAAATGTGAAAAAATGCTGATTTTTAACTTTTCTTACCAATTGCTAATGAGGTGCAAGTGGCCCATATCACAGCCTTATTAGTATGGAGTATTTATGCTATGAAAGTTATCTTTGGGCAAATATTGTCATTTATCCAAGAGCTGCTTGACTTTTCTAATCAAGTGTCAGACTGATAGGGCTGATTTTAGCAAACATTTAAAGGCAGCTCAGTAAAACCTCTTACTAATTTTGCTAATAAGGCTGAACCCTGTTTATTTGCAGGAAATACAGACGTTGGAAGAATTTAGAGAAAAAAATCAGAGGCTACAGAAACTATGGGTTGGAAGGCTTCTTCTCTACTCCTCACTTCTTTACCTTATTACTTGCTTAATTGTGTATTTGTGGTGTCTTCCTGATGAATGGACAGCAAGGCTGACAATGACACTTCCATTTTTTGCATTTCCATTGATGTAAGTAAATATGCCTTTTTTATTTTATAACTGCTGTCTCTTTGATGAAAGCAGATGGAAAATACATCTCAGCAGGGGTTTGGGTTTGCTTTGACAATCCTTGAGATGTCATAACTTGCTGAATTTTTTCTTCTAAAATAGATCCAAGTAGTTAGGCAGATTCTTTGAGGGAAATGTCTCTCGTGGGTCTGGATTTAATATAGAGCTAAGTCTTATCATCGACAGATAATAGCATCTAAAGTTACTTGGCTTATCAGAATTATACTGGGGCTAGAGAGCTGTGTCTGAGCAGCTGTAAGGTAATGTAGTATAAGCACGAGGGTTTTATTTTTGCTGTATTTCTTGGGTTTTATTTTTACTGCAATTTGAGAAGTAACATTACTATTCAGAAGTAACCAAAGGTATGTCATCTACATGTAAAATGTAGTGTATAAACCTGGGAAAAATACAAGAATGAATGGAGAAACTTCATGTGTTAGGTGACTCTTAAAACAGAATGGACTTGAAAAGTTGTCACCCTAAGTGTGTTGAAAACTACTTTTACATAATTAGCTGTTTTCCGGGTAAATCATTGACTGTTTTCTTCAACAAGAAAATATACAGACTTCATTGTATGTGAACTGGAGAAAGTATTACTACATATTTGTTCCACTGAGCTGATTGGCTGCTTATCCTGATGAGTGGCTTTTGTTGTCTAAGGAATCCACTTTCCTAAAAGTAACAAGAAGGGCTCCCATCTCACTGAACAGCTGCTTTGCAGCCTCCCCTTCCTCCAGACCATCAGCAGGGTGAGAGCAGCCTACTGAGCATCTTTCCTACTGGGAAAGCATGAGGAGCACAGTGCATTTACTGATTTGCTGAAATGATCATAAGTACTTCCATTTGTACAGCACCTTTGTGTGAAGGCATGGTTTGTAGATGCCCTAGCTTTAGACTTGAAAGGCAAAGTAAATATTTGAGGCTTTGCAGGTTTGATGAGTGTGGGTCAGCATAACGTAACACATGGAAAACCCCCCAGGTGAAGATGGTGTTTGTATGTCATACTGCATTATCCATAATGCACTGATACGCTGCTGTTGTGGACTCCTGTGGAGAAAATACATGGGCAACAGGATCTTGACTGGAAAGGATTAATATAGAAATTAGAGCTCAAATTAATCTTTGGCAGCAATATGAATTAATTTTGTTCTTAAGGACAAGCATTTCAGTCTTTGTTGTTAATGTGTGAGGCTTGCTCATGCTGATGGGAAAGGCTTGTAAAAGAGGAAGTATTACCAGCCTCCTTTCACATAGGTGTGTTAGAATTAGTGTAGAAATGAAAGCTTTTATTATTGAAGGTGATGGCTTCTAGTGCTGTGGTTTGAATTTACATGTTGGACTTTTATTCTCTAGTTTGTCTTCCAGTTCTGCTTATTTTTCTCAAGATAGCTCTCTGTACAATTCTGATTTAGATGTCAGCTTACTAGCACTTAGAATCAGTCTGTTGTTCTCTTATGACTTGCAACTGTTTATCAGATTTTTTTTTCCTTAAGCTATTCCCCTTCAGTGTTTTTTGGCAGATATGAATGGCAAGCAGCTGCCAGCTTGTCTTCGTTCTCGGTCAAGAGGTGACTCCATGCTGAATGCCTGGTGCCACCCAGTAATAGCTCTAGAGATTTTTCAGACCTAATCAAACTGGAGTGTGTCTGCCTTTTCCAGCTTGCAGTCAGTCACCAACTTATTTCTGCCTTAGGTCAGTCCCTCAGGGTCTCAGCAAGTTACTGATATTGGTAGAGCAAGTTAAGTTTCAGGAATATAACTTCATTAATTTTAAATGTGTATGGAAATGCCTGAAAAGTTGAAGTATGTTAGCATTTTAGAAGGAGGCTCTTCTTGAACTGATTTTTATTTGAATTAGTTTTAATTTGCATGTTCTGATTTTCAAAGAAATATATTTTCTTTTTTGTAAAATTGGTTGAAATGATCTGCTATTAAACTTTTGTCTCGGACTTCTTACAGAGGAAATGCTTTTTTATTTCATGATGTCTGACTTAATATTGAGAATACAGCTTTAGGTAGAAGACTATTAAGCATACATGTAAAAAGAAATAATGCTTTTGCCTGTGTAACAAGGTATTTAAGGCAATTAAAACCCTCTAAACATTTATTTCTTCTGGTACTTTAGAAAGACACATTTTGTGTTGTGTAAGCAGATAAAGCCACCTGTATTATTAGATCAGTTATTATAGCACACCTGAACATGGAATACTTAAACTTCTTTGTTTCTCTTACCTTGGATAGGCTGCTCTCAGATTCTGGGTGCCTCATCCAACTTGCCTAACTTGGGCTGTGTTGTTAATACTTGAAGGCATTTTTAACTGGGCAACTGTTATATAAATACAGAAGATGTTCTTATGAATTAAGTCATTATGAAAACTCTTAGAGCCTTTTGCCTGCTTTCTTATGCATGCTTTTAGCTAGATAACTTTTCTAGCCTTTATGTTTTTTTTTTTTTTCTTAAATGAAACATTGCTAATTTAGGCTCTATTATTTAATTAACATTAGGAGGGTTTTGGATGCTTGGAATGGCTTGGTGTATGAGGTTTGCCACTTGGCTTAGACTGAATAACTTACCAGGAAAAGTGTCAGCTTAATATTTAGAAGCATTTCTAAGCTTTTAAACAAATGAAGTCCTGATGATTGCAAAGAGAACTTTCAAATGTAAAATGAAAGATCAGTTTAATTTCATCTTGACATAAACTGCTCCAGCTAAGTCAGCTGAAACCCTACAGAAACTGGGTAGACTGAGGCCTCTCGAAAATCAGAATTAACAGGTCTGTTAATTCTGCTTGGGAGAGCGTTTGTACAATAGCTCTGTCACATGTTTGTCATTGGTATTAGAATCCTTCCCACAAATCTCTTGGGCCTTAATTTTGGGTCTGAGCTGGTAAGTTTCTTCTTTTGGATAAAATGCGTTATAAATCTATCAAATAAGAAGTAATGACTAAGTAATTTTCATTTAGTATTTCTGCCTTAAGTAACAGATAATTTCAATTAAAAAGATGCTTTTATCTAGAGTAATATTGATGTTTTGTTGACAAGGTGCTAATTTAATTTTTACTTTTTATATGAATACTGTTTGAAGGTTTCTGTCTTTTGTATTTGTGAAATAAAATCTCATCTGCTAAGTATTGTTTGCTAAATGACTTCAGAAATGGCTACTGTAATGTATTTTAATTAATATAATTTTCCTTTTTGTTCCAAAGAATCTGGTGTATAAGAACACTGCTCATTTTTTTCTTTTCCAAACGGACAGAAAGAAATAGTAAGTACTTTTTTATTTATTTAGTTTTTTTATTTTTTGAATGTGTAGCTAGTTGAGAATGATGCTTGCTATGATAATGTAGATGCTTTTGATCATTTGGCTTCCAGGAAGACAAGAGCAGCATTTTAGTTGATACTGAAATGGGTAGTATTAGCTAAACGTTTTTCTACCACATAGTTCATGAAAGAGCAGAAAGCAAACTGCTTAATCTTTCACTTCACTTATAAAATTGTGCTAACTTTCTCCTGTCTTTGCATGTGTCAAAAGTGTAATGGAATAAAATATGATGTAGAAGTAGGATCAAGGGGAAAGGAAGTATAAACAGTAGTAGTAGTAGTTCCCTTGATACTTGCATCTCACAAGTATTTCAGCAGTCATCTGTTATCCTTATACAAAAGGGGAGAGATTTATAGCAGATGTGTCTAATTTATTTGTCAGGATATCTTTTCTCTCCCAAGTTCTCCAAAGCATACTTATGTTTTCCTGAGTGAGAAAGGTATAAGCGGGTGTTTTTCTGCTTTTTTGAGAGCTAAGGAAAATTGGAAATAGTGTAACAAAACCGAGCAGTAATGTAGGTTTTCAAATATATATAAAAAGTTGTTAAATTTTGCATTAGAATGAATCTGCATGCTATTTAAAAGCAGCATCTGTGGCACTTGTCTGCAGTAGTTAGAATTCATTTGAGACTTTCCTTGAAAGCAGTCCAGCCTGTAACAATATCTCATGGTGATGTGAGCAATAATACAGGCAAACCCCAGTGTTGCACTGTGTTTTATGACTTGCAGAGCAGCATGATGTATTTAATTTGTGACAGCTTACAAGTTAAACATCACTTTTAGAATTTTTCTTAAACCAACTGTTTGCATTTGATATGCAAGCACGGAACATACAATTTTATGTAGAAATAAAATTGTCCATATATTCTGTGGTGCTGTGTGATTCATTTCTAAGGTGAAATGAATGATTTGCATTTCATGGCTGAATAAGAAAAGAAAAAGTATATTTTTCTACTTTGCTTAAATGTCTTTATTGCTGTTTTGAGCATACAGGCAAGTCTAGTGCTTTTGTTGAACCCGTGTTTAAAGGGTTTAGTAGATGATAGAACATGCCAAAAGGGATTATTTCTGTGTGGTTCCAGAGACTGGATAAAAATGAAGTGTTTTAGCTCAGAGATAAAAGTCCTATATTTGAAAAAGAAAAATTGAATGTAGGGTTGAAGCAGTAAAGCAGGAGAAAGCATAGCTGAGAGAGCAAACTATCAACCAAGTTGCTCAAAACCAAATTTTTATTCTGGGATAAGTTAGTATAACGTACTGAAACACTGGAGGTGGTTATTTAATAAAATAAAGCTCTGTGCTGGATGATCGGGATCCGCCAGATTTGGGAATGATGCTGTGAATGAAGAAAATTTGTAGTTAGACTCCAGGGAAGCGAATGCAGAGAGATGATGGAATTTCAGTTTTTAGGACTGGTCAGGCAAACGACTGTTAAAGATTTAGGCTGATCTGTCCCAAAGCTGGAGAAAATAAATGAGGTATATTGCAGATATTGACTTCTCTAGTATGAATTCTTTTTTTTTCTGTAGGTTTAATTAAGATGAGATATGTTGGTTTCTTGAGAGTACTTTGCTGTAATTGCCATTTGGCCATGTTTAAGGGGCAGGTGTTTTTTGAGGTTCCTGTTGAGTACAGGAGGGAAAGTGATCAGAAAGAAACACCCACAGTTGAAACTGATGGCCTTGCTTTGTGGAAGGCTATACTTGAAGGTGTTCTAGGCATTTCTGTACCAAAAGCACTTGCAGTTTCTTGAGTAACCATTAATAGCTGGCTGTATTCTGCTGTTTATTTGGTTTCATGATACCACTCTGCATTGCAATACATTTTAAGCTATTAATCGGTGTGGGGCAATGTGTGAGACTGTGTTCTAATGTAAATGTAACATTTGGTGAAAGGGGGTACCTTAGTAATTTGAAGATGCACATTTTCTGGAATTGCCCATCTTCTGTGGTCCATCCCAGGATTAAATATTGTCTTTTTCCATGCCCTGTAAACAAATGGGGATGGTTGTTGTTACCCTTTTATTGTATAAATAATAACCTTTCAAATATGTGCATGCCAGTTTTAGTATTTTGCACATTTAATAAAGAGGTGTATTTGATCAAAATGGATTTATGCATTCTGGAAAAGTTCAAGTAATTATTTGTTCCCTTAATTTTAAGTAAGAGTTTTCCTGAAGTAACTTTGAATGGTATGGAACACGTATTTATAAATAGTAAAAATAAAAAAAAAAGTGTGTTTTGTTTGGTTGAGTGTGTCCTGTAGTTCTATGAAGCTTTCTCTGTCTTTAAAAATGGGTAAGAATAGGTATATTTTTACAGGAAGTAAGCTGCCAGTGTTCAGTAGAGCTGAGAAAGGGTAAAAAGTTGTACAGTTTATTGTTAAAATCTTCTTGTTGTGAACAGAGGTACTAGAAAGCTAATTTGTTGAGAGAGTATCTTCTGCATTAGGTGATGGCTTATTACAGTGAGTTTTCCATGAGTGTCAAGTTCCAAACATGGACTTTCAGGAAAATCCCACATGCATTTGGCCTTTCTTCTTTCACTTCCTCTTAGAGAGGTTAGCTGTTCTGCCTACCAGTTGCAACAGTGTCTTAACATTTAGTAGTTAGATGACCTTCTGGTAGCTGTTCTTACAAAACTGGGAGCTTTGCTGTAGTCTGAGAATATAGAAAGGGGGAAATAGATTGAGCTTTGAAGCTTGGAATTGACCTGGCATTTGAAACTAGTATGTGTTAAGAGGTTTATGTGAAATACTGAAGCCAGTAAATCTGGTACTCAGATATGTTAATACTTAGACCTCAAGCTTTTTTCTGTATTTTGAGTCATGGGATTAAATGTATTTGGTCCATTGTTGTACCAGTTTTAATGTAGGTCAAAGCAGGGCACTGGCTAGAATTGGTTTGCTTAATGAGGAAATGGTACATAAAATTTTTTAATAGTTATAACTGTAAAGTGATAACGGTGGGCTATAATTTATAAGCAGTTTCAGCATTTTAAGTGATTTATTTTCACATAAAAGCTCTAGTTATTTTATACCAAGTTTACTGATGTTTAGAGTTGGTAGTGGTCAATGCATAATTTTTCCTGATATCTCAAGGCAAAGTCAATGTTTAGAGTGTGCTGAAATTAATTTATATTTGAAAACTAATGTATAATGTCCTTCTTTTAGATGATGCACTGGAAGATTTAAAATCCCAGAAGAAAAAAATAGTAAGTAAAATTTCAAGAAAAAATCGTTGTTATGGTTCACTAAAACTGGTGTATGCCAGATATTTGCACCAGACTTTATCAACAGTTAATCTCAGTAAGAAAAATTTAGGATGGACAAGATTCCACGTCTTGGATAACTTGCCCTCTTTGTGAAGTTTGTGGCAGCAAAAGTTGTTTCCTCTCTGTTTATTACTCCCTAAGAAAGCTTGTTGAGAGAGGAAGCTGGTTTTTTTACATGGTTGGTTTCACCTGCCTTGTAAGGCAAAATAAAACAGACACAACCCAAACACTCTCTGCCCCCAACCCTACCTTGCCAAAGCAACTCCTCCTCCCTCCCGAAATGCCAAAAATTCTATTACGAGGCTTTGTTATTAATGAGTTTCCCAAAGTGTTCACCTCATACCTTCTGGATTTTGCTGTGGTAGCTAAATTAATAAAAAAACCCAGAAAAAAGATACCAAAAATGAGTTGGGTAGGACTGTGGTATTAGGTCATGATCTGTGTTTTATCGCTTTTAAAATGTAGATGCAAAAAGGATAACCTGTTACCTAATTATGTCATTGTCCTTTGGTAAAGAGGATTTGCTGATATTTAAATGGATGTGTCCTTTGCTTGTAGTGGTGATACCAAGGGTTTCGGGAGGCTTACATTTGCTAGGGAGGAGAGACATGAGCATGACAGCAATGTTAAGTTTATTTTATGAAAACTGCTTAACTGAAATCAGTTAAAATTTCCAGTTAACATGGTCATTTGGTAGCCTTAAAGGAAAAGTTCTTGAAACAGAAAAAGCACAGTGGAGAACAAAAGAGGTTTTGGAATCTTAAATGTGAAGTCTGCATTTCAGTTTAAGTTTAGTTCTCTGTAATCATGAAAATATTTTTTGTAGAATGACTAGTAATACTGAATTTTTGTGTGTGAGAAGCAATTAGGACAAAAGCCATTGAATAAAAGATTAGTCAGGAAAAACCTAAATGTGTATTTTGCGTGTGCAAAGCATCAAAACAACACTGTAGAAGAACCAGGATGAAACAGTGCGCAATACAAAAATGAAACAACTGCATAAATATTTTGTAGACAAGAATGAAATTATAGTGTAACTATGGAGAATTTAAGTCAGGAAGTATAAATTGCCATGAGTATATATGCAAGTCAAGCTTTAATCATTAAAGACAAACTTCTAGATGGGATTAGTGAAACTGAGTTCTGGGAAGTCGAATAATGTGTAAGTCAGCTATTTTTTAGAGTCTATGATTATCACATGATCTTGTGGGTGCCTTGCTCCTAGCAAGGAACCAGAAACAGAGGACTTGCTGCAACCTCTTGAATCAGTGCCGTGTTGGTATTTTTTACTCAGAAGGTGGACTCAGGAGGTTCATCATAATTTAAGATATTCAATTAAGCATTAAAATTAGATAATTATACATGAAACAGAACATGTTGAAATGAGCTAGAAGGAGATGCAGGTAACAAGGCAGAATGTAATTAGTGTTTTAGATAAAAACACTGAATCAATTGCGTTCTGTAAAATTTCATTTTGGTAATACTCAGATTTGATTTTGTTTTGTTTGATTAACTTCCTTAGGAGTGCCTTTGGCTAATTTTTAGTAAAACAAAAATCAAGTGAAATAATGGGGAGAAAGAGGATTTTTTTCTTGTTGAATTCTGATTTGCTGGTGAGTTTGCAAATAGGATTAGTTACTAAGAAATTTACATTGTGGTTCTCAAAGTATTTAGGGTAAGTAAATTATGCGTTTCCTGTTTATTTCTAATGCAAATTGTTGTTTAGGCACTGAGCCTGCTGCAACATCTGTGCTTTTTCACTTTGTTGCAGCTCAGCTACCTAATTGCTGGATAAATCTTACATTGAAGACAATTGTCCTTTTGAAAAATGTTACAGTATACTTGTGTTTTACAGTCATGTGGCCCACCTTTTCCCTGCAGACATTACTTGTGTGCTGAAGGGACATAAAGCGGTTACAGGGCTTACCTGTAAATGGTGTAAGCTCCTCATCTGCTATAATGCCCTAGTGCATTTGCAGTGGCTGCTCAGTAGAAATTAATTTCTAACTTATCTTCTGGCTTTGGTGACATAGTCATGTGTATACTCTTGTGGGTAAATTACTTGATACATCATCTGGAAATTGCCATCAGTATTATCTGTCCTGTACTTTGACTCAAAGTTTGTGTAATACTGATTTCTCACAGAACTGACTATGCTGGTTTTTTCCTAGTGAATACTTTAAAGCTTGTTCAGTTATTAACTGGGGGTAGGGATTAAGTTAATCAGCTGTAATTAAGGCACTACTTCAAGATACAACTTTGTTTCTGTCCTTGATCATAAGGAGCAATGCTGTGGTTGTGTTCGTGACTGTTTAGCTGTGATTTTGGCCTCAGAGTTTCTCAGTTAATGAGGATGTCAGCCCTTAAGCCTGAGCATGGGTAGCTGAGCAAGTTCAGAGGGTTAAGCATATTAAAGCAAGGGTACAGGACATGTATTAAGCTGATACAACTGGGAATTAGTGGGGAGTTTACCTGGAGCAGCAGTCTTAAAGATGGGATAATTCTTAGCCTGAGGACAAAGTTGTGAAGCTAGTATAGTAATTACCATGCTAATTTTAGAATTAAACTTTGCTGAAGCTTGCTTGGCTACTCTGAATACTAAGTGTAATATTAGACTTTGACAGACTTCCAAGCCATTTGAGGTAAGAGTTTAGAAACTGCATCTGTTAATCTAGGAAAAAATACCCTACTACTCTGATTTCAAGACTGTCTTGGAGTTGCATTAGCAATGGGAAAAAAAATGCAGCTTATGAGTTCTGTTACTTAAATTAATTACTCTTTAATCAACTTTGTCTTAAGCCTTTTGATGTAGACAACCATTCATATTTTGATGACTTTAGTATGTGATAAAAGCTCTGCTAGGAGTTGGTTCTTGTATAACCCCAGTTTTGTCTAAAGTACTGAAAATATGCAACTGGAAACTCAAAATACAGTTTAAAATCGTATTTACTGACAAAGGGTCAGTTATCTTGGTGGTTTTAATGGTAGCATGGATCTGTTCAGAGTTACTTAAGTACTGTGACTTAAATGGTGTATTTCCGATTTTAATGAAATTTTGCTACATGTGCTGGTATATTTTGAATGGTAGACTGAAATGAGTTTCATGGCTTTGTGTGACTATATAAAAAAGCCTCCTCATAGTTGGAGGTAAGTAATTCTCAATTTATGAACTCAGGTAGTATGGTAAATAATGAGTGGTTTGCACCATGCCAGTACTTAAATCTTTGGTTGCTAAACTGCCTTTACAAGAAGCTTAAAATACATTACTCATACTATTCAATTTAGGCAGCTGATGTGATTCCCACAGGAATTCTGTTTGGTTGCCTTTTGGGAAGGAGTTCATCCATACAACTGTTCATAGGAAGAGAATGTGGTACCATGCTTCTTTATTAAAACCTGATTAATTCCATTAAATAAATCATGCTTAGGCTGGTATTACTTTTCCTAGAGAGTTCACTTGTGATTTGGGTTGCTCAGCATTATAATTTCATTGATAAGGATAGACTATGAGTTAGTCCTTGGCAGAAAGTAGAAAATGATTTTGTAGGAGAAGTTTTGGATCTCAGAAGACTTTATTATGGAAAAAGAGTAAGGTGTTGAGCAATTTGCTGTGCGTTCATAAATGAGCTTCCTGTGTTGGCACAAAAGCCAGTTTGGTGTACAAACACAGAAGTAGTATTTAAATTTTACACGAGTTCTTACTTTATTCTGGTAATTATGCTGATTTGCTCACAGTAAGTAAACTTGGACCTTTTTGATACTTTATTTGGTATTGTCAGCCAAATTTCAGTTTACTTTAGAAAAGTATGAGTGAAAGCACAAGAAATGTGAATGTGCCTGTAGAAATCCTGAATTTCTATATAGTTTCAATAAATTTGTGAAGAGTTAGTTGTGATACTGAATTCTTGTTCAGATTCAGCTTTACTAGAATTTTGAAGCTATATATGAATTTCAAAATAGGAAGAGTAACTCGTTGAATTATCCAAAAACTGTGTAATGTGGAGGATAACTTCAACATCTGAATCTTGTCTGAGAGTTGAATTATGTTTCAAAATAATGTAACTGTTTTTGCAGAACTTATGTATCCACAAATAGCTACTATACTATCTAATACTTCTGCGGCAAGAAGTGCTTTAGATAAAGAAAGTGTCAAGTGATGGTGGAGTATTCTGGTTTTTCTCTCCCCTAAAGGTCACTTTGTCCTGCAGAAAGTTATTACTTATTTTTCTTTTTGGCTATACAGACAATAGTAGCATTTTATGTTCATTGATGTGAATTGGGTTTTTAAAATTTTGATTTGGCAGACAAATATTAGCACTGACAAAGCTTCCCCACTTTGCAGCTTCACCTCACTAGCCTTACCCCTTTGTATAAAAGTCTGTCTTACAGTTTTTACTTTTATAAGCAATGAACACTTTATTTTTCCTATTAGGTCGTTAATTCTGCTCTTATTGCACTGTGTGGCATTTGTTTTACAAAGTTAGTGGCTTAACTCCAAAGAGATGCTGAAATACAAGTCTAGGAAATTGATTTTTACTTCCTTCTTCACTGCCTTTTGTTTCAACAGTCCTTAATTAACAGCCTGGATAGTATTCCTTGCCTCAAACTTCAAGAAATGAGTGGAGGAGTGAGTGTTAAATGAATACACAGTAGCCATTAAACGGAGTGAATTTTTATTTAGCTTCTGAGATCTATTTGTAATCCTGAGGTCTGTCTAAATGCAAAACTCCTGCACAGTCTGTGTATGCAGAATGGCTGAAACTTTAGTTTCTCACTAGCTAAATAATGGCATAAAATTCATGTTAACCTGCACCATTTGTTATTTTAGCAGTGATAAATGAGTTTGAGAGAATTTAATTTTTTGACCACTGACCTTTTCAGTTTTGCAGTTTATGCCAACAGCAAACTTCAGAACAAACAAAGTCCCCACTTTTAGCTGAACATGGCCATTAGTCAGCATATCTAGGAAGAAAGGTCTGCTTAAGATACTGTAAAATGTATTATAATTTCTATCCATGTTAGGTATTTGTCATAACTTCAGCTATCTCAGTTTTAAAGTTAAGCTGCTTCTGATGTTGCCTGTTAACCACTAAAATGATACTTTACTAGTGATTACTTTTTTAAATTAAGCCCATGTATTAGCTATAAAGCCACTTGAGTGCATTGTAAATAAAACACTGTAATAATGAAGTGCTTTAATTACACTCTCCAAAGTATGCATAGTTCTCAGTAAATTTTTTTATTTAAATTCTTAACATGTTCCTTTTTTTCTGAAAAGCAGTGTGAATTGCTCTAAAGATGTAGATCCAGCATTTAAAGTCATTTGAGCAAATTCCATGGCTGTTCTCTAGTTAGTGAGTTTTCACAGCATTTGCAGCAAGCTAATTGCTTCTGCTAATAAATAATCTAAAATCGATGCTGACAGCAGTTAATTGGCACAGGGACTTTATTCTGTGAAGCACTTGGCTAACGACCTTCCTTAAATTAATAGCATTAAGTGCTATGAGGAAATAAATCTAAGGAATTGCCTGTCATTTGCTTGTCATGTCTAATAACTTCCAATAATGATGGCTGATAGATTTTTGCACATTCCATTATTGAAGTTGGTGCTTGTAATTATTCTCCTCATTATATGTAAACAATTAGCAATATTTGGTGTTTCCTTGCAATAAAGCTGTTAAGTACAAGTAGTCCATTAGAGTTTGAAAACTATTTTTGAAAGCAAAATTTATTTTCCATTGAAAGTGGCAAATCCTCAGGTATCTGAAAATGCTACTGGTTCATGGAGGAGCTTTGCTTTTTGGTAACATTGATAGGATGCTTGTAAATAGGAGGCTGTGGTGGGGGAAATGCTTTGAAAAATTATCTATTGATGTGTGGAACCTTTCTGTTTCCAGCTTGAGGAAGTAATGGAAAAGGAAACGTACAAGACTGCTAAACTAATCCTTGAAAGGTTTGATCCGGAATCAAGTGCAAAGGTGAGTCTTGTTATTGATACTGATGTAATATGAAAGGTACTATGGAGCTGAGCATTCAGATAATGTTATTTATCATTAATTGGCAGGAGACTGAACTACCATCTGCTGGAACATCTGCAACCTCAAGACCTGGACAAGGTAATAGCCCTGTAAAATGGGTGCTCTTTAGCATAGATACTCATCTTTCACAGCAATTTCTAGTCTAGAAGTCTGTCTATGATAAAATTTGTAGATCAATTGACCTTTATTTAGGGTTAATAGACAGTTCATTAGGCTATGCCCATTACTGTTCTGTGTTTTTCAGGCAAGGGATCTATTACTAAAGCCTGATGTTCTAGACAGCAGGATATTTAATGCTGCTTGATGTTAAAGCTGAGAGAAAATTAACTTCTTGTGGCATACTTGCAACTATTCTAGAATACTAAGGTGTTTTCAACTCTTGTGTAATATTCATTGACTTAGCTTTTCAATTGTGTTTCATTTATGGCTAGTTAGACCTTTCCTAATGCAGTGCTTAAGCTAGATCTATTTGGTGCCCAGAGAGGAATAAGAAAGGGGTGCATAATTCAACTACTTTCTAGTTGCAAAGAATGGACAGTTCTTTACTGGTTTACATTGTTCCATTTAAAGCTGCCATTGAGTAAAATAAAACTGAAAAACTTGTTAGAAGGAAGCCTTGTTTCTAGGCTGCCCACACAAGTTTCAAAACACAACAGATCTCACACACAGTAGAATGCTTACATTAAATAGGTGGTATTTTTGCAAATATTTATGCAGACAGACAACTGTTAATTTTTTTTAAGGTTGAGTGTAATATGCTGTAGTTAAACTGAAATTGCTTGTTTGAACACAGTATGAAGGCTGCCTGGTACTCTAATATTGAGGATTGTACTCACACTTTGAGACCAATCTTTGTCATTAACTTGCTGTTACTACCTGAAAGGGCTAATGCTCAAAATAAACTGCAGAATCTGATATGCATAGTTTTTCATAAAATACAGATTGCTTTAGAATTTAGTATTAGAATTGACAACTTTGTGTTTAACTCTTGTGGGTAACCAAAATTCTATTTTTCCTATTTTTCACTTGGAGTATTCGTTCAGTGCAGAGCACCTGGATTTGCTAACAAAGGTGTTTATAAGCTGCATTATCAAATCCGCTGTTTGTTCTTCTTGCTTAGCTTTAAATTGCCATGAAAATATTTTAAAACTATCCTTACTTGTTGGCATTGACATCGAATAGTTGCAGTGCAACTCAGTTTCACCTCAGTAGTGAAACTTTAATCCCTTCTGTTGTCTTAGACACAACAGCTTTTTTTCAAGTTTGCTTCTTACCTGTCTTTCCCATGCTCGATTTCTGCAGCATTCATAGTTTTGTTCAGTCTGAAGGGCCATTCTGACACCCTCTTCTTTTCTCCACCTTAATACAACTCGTGGGTGGTTGCCAAGAATTTTCTGCTATACCTGTAATGTGTAGGTAGTCTGTTTTTGGCTCTTTTTAAACTCTTTAAAAATTCATCCTTCTTAAACTATGTTAGAAATCCCTCCAGTTGTCCAGTAGTAGGGTGACAGATCTATTTGCAGAATGCAAGTAACATTGCCCAGTGGATGAAACTGCCTGGAAATGTGTGTTTCTATATAGTAATCTACAGAAAATTAGCTATAAATTAAACAGCGGTAAGTCTTTAGTCACTCTGGCTTTATGAAGAGAGAGCAGCACCAGTTTGGGAACTCCTTAGGAGGTACATGACTGATCTCTTCCCCTCTACCTCTGTGTAAGGAGCAGTGGTGAGAAGTGAGTTGGTCAGTGTCTGTTAAGTGACATTGTGTATGTGTGTGACATGCATGTGCATGTTTGGGTTTCCAAAGTGTAGTGCCCCTGCTTTTGATCCAGTCAGACAAAAGCAGATCAGTTGGGTCCAGCTTATGCTGTGTTGTGTTGATTGTGTCTTGACTGTTAATAGAGAGGCTGGGAGGGAGAGGTTCTGAGACAGAATTCTTTCTGAGAGCCAGTCACTGTAGGCTGTGGTCTGCGTTAATAGGTGTGGTGTGCACAGATATGTGGAACAGTTGTTGCTGAGGAGTTTGCCTACGTTATCTGTCCTTAGAACTTTTTATTTAGAGCTAGCTGTAAATTAGTCTCATAGGCATGGTGGAAGGAATCTTTTAGTACAGTTTCATTTGCAAAGAATGCTCTCTGAGACTGTCATGGTGTGAACCAATAACCTCTAAGTGGGGACACAAAAAATGTACAATTCTCTTTCAAACAGATTCAACTTTTTGGGGTGCATGGGCATTCTTGATTGATCCTGAATAAAAGTGTAGTTTAGCTTTGGAAAGGATTTTGGAAAATAATTTTTGTAAATTGTCATGGCTTATGGTTGGATTTTATGATCTTAAGGGTCTTTTCCAACCTAAATGATTCTATGAGTCAATGTTAATTTGTTCATATGCAGCACAATTTTTTTTTTCCCATCTGTTCTCTAACACATTGAATTTGGAATTGGTGCAGCTTTTTTGTCCCCATTTATGTGGTTAATCAGACTATTCTATTTTGGAGGTGCGTTATAGTTCAAGAGGGACAAGCTGTGCTTACCTTTGGCTTGTGAAATTAGGAAGACTTAATTTCCAAATGAAGTTTACTTACCAAATAATTTTTGTTATATGCAATAATTATTTCAATTTTTAGCTATCAAAAACCTACTAGCTTATTGCTGTTCACACTAAATATCTGCTCAAAAAGAATATTAGCTTCTGTTTTGTGCAGTATATAACTTACTGTAACTAGATTTTATATAACTTACTGTAACCACCTTTATGTGGTTGTGGTATAATTTGGTGTATATAGTATGTGGTAGAATTAGAGTTTGGAATAATAAAATACCTGTTAGCAAGTTAACATCAAAGGTTCCCTGGTCTTCTCTTTGCTTGCTTTGGACACAAGCTAGCCAAGCAACAGAACTCATTTTCTTGAGCTCTGTAATGGAGTCTTTTTGAAAAGATGATAAACAATAACTGATATATAATCAAGTTGGACAATGTTGTTGTATGAGGCAGCTGATGAAAGGTTAGTTTGTTTGTATGGTAATTACTTACTGGTTGAAATGAAAGCTTGCACATCATACTAATTGGTACCAAGGTTTAATCAGTATTGCATAATAGTTGGTTCTCAGAAAAACAACTGGTAGCAGCCCAGTCTTCCTGTGTGTTTAGCTCTTCTTGCAGTTTTTGTGATTTTGACATGCACTGCTGAAATAAGTAATGGTAGTTTTAACAGATGAAATAGGTTGATCTTGTGTTAGGCATAAAAAACATCACAAAATCCAGAAGGAAAGGAATTTGAAAATTTAAGTGCAATTTTGTCTGTTCAGAAATGTTTTTTGACAGGTACAGTTAATGAATATATACTTTAGTACTTTGGCCATAGAGAAAAATAAGGTAAGTATGTATTTTCACTGAAATATTTATCAGCAATATCCTCTTGTTGATACCTGCTCTTTTCATTTTAATATGACTGTTAGCAGGGGCGTATTGTAAATGAGATCACTCTGTGACCTGAATTAAAAATAAAGCAATAAAAGATGGTTGCAGGCTGTGGGATGGATAGAGGCATGAGGAGGAAGGAAGAAAATGCTTGGTTGATCTTCAATACCAAAGCGAACAAGTTATGTAAACTATATATTGACCTGCAGTGTAGTGTAGCTCTGTGAAAATAATGTATTTTTCTCTACAAAAATCAAGGTATTTTGAAGTGAGGAAAAAATAAAATAGTTATGCTTGTAAACATGAAACATGGCACTGCCTCACCACTGCAGTAGTGTAATAGTCTTTAAGAGCTCATACTGAATCATCAGTTGAGTAGATACCTCTTAAGTAATGTGTCTGCTTATGTCTGAAGTGTCCAATGCTGGTAACTGCAGAATTTGAACTGGAGTGTGTTTGGAGAATGAAAGTTCTATTTTTAAGCTATTTATCTGTCTTCATGGCGTTGGCTTTTTGATACACAAATATCGTTACTGAAGAAAGTCCTTGGAAAATGTCAAAACTTTATTAAAACTGCATCAGTAGTAGTTGTAAATCATGTTAGTGTTGAGGTCAATGGACATGTTTCTTAGCTAAGTTGTGCAACTTGGAATTATGGAAATCTGGAACTTTGCAAAAGGCTAATTTTTAACACATTGCACCTTAAGGCAATTTGAGAAGTATGTAGATCATATTCAATTACTTCAGAAGACTATTAGGGCTGTTATTGTGGTAGTGCAGAGCAGGAATTAGGGGAGTTCATGTGTAAAGGGTCTGTATGTGATACTAAAATGATGAGACAGGGCTGTACTCTCCTTGTCCATGACAATGCATTTATGGATCCTGAGGATCGTATCAGGAATGTAAGCATCAGAAATTCAGGTTTGTGTGTTGTCACTGAATAACATCTGCAGCCACTCTGTGAAAGGAAGTACTGGAATGGATGGGCTGTTGGTTGTGCCAAGAAGAACATTTTTCTCTTTCTCATAATGCAGATTCTGGTGACTTCTCTTACTTGGGGAGCAGCAGAGTGTTGGCAAGTTCTCTTAAGTATGAATCACAGAATAGAATGAAGGCCAAGTGGACTTCTATGTGAAGAGGGGAAAAAAAGCATTGTAAATAACCCAATATTTTGTGGAAACTAGCAATGAGTCTTGCATTCTTAACTCTGTAATGGAACTAAAACTACTGAAGCATATCTTTCTAATACTTACTGTGGAGTACTGGTTCAGCATCTTTATAGGAACAAAAATATGGGGAAGAGTCATTAAAGTAGCAGTATCTTTTTAACTGAAAGTAGTTTAAGGAAGACTTGCCAAAAATGACCCTTCAGAAGGAACAGGCAAAAGGGGCAAAGCTCTTGCGAGTGGCATGGAAATTGCTTAGAAATAGTGCAATATGGGCTCAGAATAAATGTGAATATAGTCATGACCTATTGAAACAGACTCAGCACTCTTAAACAATTAATATGCTTAAAACACATGATCTAGAAAGACAACCTTCAAAATGTAAAAGTAACATCCATATGTAGCATTTACAGTAATGGTCTTGGACATTTTTCTATGTAAAACAATAATTAAGAGGATTTTGTGATGAAAAAAGAATGGACTAAAATATCTTTACTGATGTTTAAAATGATCTCGGAACAAGTGGAATTAGGCTTTATATTTATCACTCATTTTTTGTACATATATGGACCTGAGAAGACTTGAGAAATCACATACTTTTTAGCTTAAATTTTGAACCTAACACATGACTGGAAACTATAGTGCAAACTTGGGTTTTAATCATGGGTTTATATCAATATTTTGTATTTGGAGATGGGCCATGCCTGTTGGTCAGATGGCATAGAGAGAATGCAGTTAGCCTAATGTAGTAAAACTTGAAAGGTTACTGCTTATGGCTCTCACAAAAAGATCTTGAAGACATTTGAATGGGGAGGTTCATCATAAATGAGTTCTTACTTCATATAAAACTCTCGATACAGGAGCAGTTTTCAAACCAGAAGCAAGTCATCAAGGAAATGCTGCAACTACCTCACCAACTAATCCCGGTTTCCAGATTCTGAACAGCTGAAATAGTGAGGGGGCAAACATACTTGTTAAAATCAAGTTAAAATCCAGAACCTTCAGACTCATTGACTGATGTAATTTGGACAATGAAGTTGTGTGAAGTAATGCAGCCGTGCACATGATGTGGCAGGGGAAAAGTAGTGATTTGTTCTGCTTTGTAGGAAACTTAACTAGATGGATTTTTAGTGAGAGTGTAGTTTTTAAACTTGTAGTTTTTAAAGTAGTGATTCGAAAAAATTTTTAATTTTTTCTTCTGTTGTGTATTAATCCTATTTATATGTACAGATAAGTAGGCAAGACCATAACCTATGTATGTAGCAATTTTCATGGCACTAGATTGGCTGTATTCTCACAGAACAGTTACTTTTGACCTAGAGCTTCAGTGATAGCAGCTCTTTCTTAGCTAGTGCCAGCTGACGTAGCACGCTCACCTCCTCCACCCACAGCAGGAGCTTAGCATGCTAGGATTGTACTTTTGGGGACAGGGATCATTCCTTCAGACTCAGCACACCCATCTTCCAGTGGCTGGTTGCCAGTGGACCTGTAAACTGCCTGCTAAGCATTTAAACTCTTCCAGCCTGACACAAAGTCAGCAGATAAAAATCTCTCTAATCTTGAGACTCGTGGAAGTGATTTTAAAGTCCAAATGTAGTGTTAAATTCCACTTGTTGTGGAGGAAGACATGCAAGCTGGTTCAAAGTGACGTGGTGCTATACGCCTACAACTCAGTAGGGTATTACAGCCTTAGATGTGGGGTTATTGGGGTGTCCTTGTAGAGACTAACCTGCTACTTGTTAGCCATGCAAATATCTGCAGACCTAAAGCAATGGTTACATTTCTGTTTGATTTGTTGCAATGGTGTGTGAACCTCAGGCTTGCATGACTGTTACAACATTCAAAGCATGGTATATTTCTCTGGTGATATTTGGCTTCATGTAAGAACAACTGAGGAAATATATTGAGTTTTTCATGATTGTGATTTAATAGTAACTGGTAGTGGTGTGAGAAGAGGTAAAAGCAGGGATGTGTTCTGGCAAAGCCCATTCTTGCTTTGTGAGAATCCATGCAGGTGGTTTGATAATGGGGTTACTGAAACAAGTCAGTGAAACTATATCACCTGAATGAAGCATTTCCTTTTCTTCTGGTTTTAGAATTGTTTGATTTATCCAATCTGATTTTTTTTTCCATAACTCTGGGCCTGTAACCTGGGCATATTAGATACTGAATGAATAGTTTTGGTCCCATGGAAAGCTAAATACTTGAAAGCATTTTTAAGCCATGGAGTAAAAAGTGGTCAATTCTATACATTATGGTTTGAGTCTAGCTGTTCGTATGTCCAATGTTCTGCCTTAGCAGATACTTTGTGATTCTGTTCTCTAATTTCCTTCTAGAAGAATTTTGCCCAATGTATTCAATGGTTATGATAACTGAAATATAGTACTCTATCTGGTATTTACTTCTGTGTGGTATTTACTTCTATGACACACTCAGCTGATGATGTTAAGTTTTAGACCTTCCTGGTTTTGTTTGATTCTGTAATTTGCTAATTGGTATAACAGTATTAATGCACTTTTACAAATATCTTGCTTATGCTAGATATTAAATCCAGTATGTACGTATTCTTGTCAGAAATTCGTCAGAGGACTGCAGCTCAAAGAAATGCTTCTACACCCCCACCTGCGACTCCTAAGCAAGGCTCTCCAAAGTCCCCTCCTCCAGCATCTCCGAACCTGCAGAGAGAGAGCCCAGCTCTGAGCGGGCTCCCGGAAAGAGCTGCTGTGCCATCCTTGCAATCCAATGTTTTACCACGGCGCCCTGGATCCCCTGCTACTTCAGTGCCTGGAATGGGTAAACACAGCACTTAATGTTATTTACAGTTTATATTGTTTTCTCTGGTTACCAATAAAAGAGGCCATTTTCAGACAGTATGGAAATGGCATTTCATTTGGAAATAGCAGAGCAGTTATCTGATTAAGCAGGAGTTCCATATTCAATTAGCCATAACTCTTTACAGCTGGCACCTTTTGATGCTGAAACCTATTGCCTGAGCTCATTTAACTGTTATGGCTTCTTTGTTTAAATGGCAATAAAACTTTGCAGTATTCTGTAGTCAACAATATAGCATACCTTTTTATGTTCTTAGTTTAGAAGAGCTCTATGCTTGTATAAATCAGGTGCAGAGGAGAACACTTTCAGAATACATTCATGCTTCTCACTAAACCCTGCACATATTTTTTTTAACATGGATCTTGACATTTATTTAAATTTTTACTCTAGAAGGTATAGTCATGCAGCCTAAACTCATAGATTAAAGTGTGGAATACCAAATGCAATAGAAAAGTTGTCTGTGTTGTAGCTGAATACTAAAATGGAATTGTTGTTTTGGTACAAGAGTCCAGAGTTTAGCAACAGGTTGAAATCTGGAAGGAATGAGTAGTCCTTAAAATTTGGTTTTATTTCCTGGAAGTGTTTTTCCCTTGATTTCTTATTCGGTTCAGATGGGATGGACTTTTAATAGATAGAATATGAACTAAATTGCATTGGAAAGATCGCAAAATTTGAGTTTTGGGTGGGCAGCACCGTTCTTACTTTCCTTGTGGGTGGTAAAGCTGTGTGTGGATTTGTGCCAGGCCTTTCATTCTTTGTGAGATGTTTGACAAGTTGGATCACAAGGCAAGAAAGGAGATGAAACGCTGTCTTGAAAATAGAAGGGGCACAACTTGCCAAGAATCTCATGAGCACCAGTTTAATATGGAGTAATTCTTTGTTCTATGTACAGGGATCAAGAATATTTTTCTCTGCCCTGTGTTCCTGATTTTTACTTGAAACTACTTAAGTTTTACCGTTTGTATATCCCACCTTACTAACTTCCATGATATAATCAAAAAGTAGAGCTCTAGATACTATATTGACACCTGCTCTCTAAGCTTCTGAATGGAAACCTGAATGTTAAAATACCTTTTCCTGTTGTTTAGTGTAGTGGAATAAACTTGTCATGAAAAGTTGTGATCTCCCTTCTCTGTAGAGTTCCTTAAGCCTTATTTGATGTTAGTAATTCTTTACCTGTGTTATGAAGCTGCTAAATTTGTTTTTGTCCCTGAAGTGAACTGTAAAGGCAAGTTATTAGTAAGTCTTGATTATCCTGAAGTACCAGAAATTAGCTTCTTGCACCAGGAAATTGGTCATTTGGTTGCAAACCACATTTACTGGTATCTGATTACCAGAAATTCCACAATGAGTTTAAAATTGCATGCTCCTTATTAAGGAACTGACTGTAGAATAAAATATTAGCTGTATAGTAGCTTTATTCTTAGGGGAAGATTCAGGCATGTTGAATAAGCTGGATGAATTCAGCCTTTACTGCATAAATGTTTTAGAGGAAGAAGGAAAATCAAGTAACTGACTTGTTTGAAAGGACAGTTGCCAATATTTGTGATTTAAAATTTTAAATGTAGTGTTTATGATAATGCCTTACAGGCACTTTTCCCCCACTAAATAACTGGATTTTTGACCCAACATGTTACTTTGCCATTGATAACAATGGGAGCCACTGCAATTGTCAGTTAATATGGAAGCCCTCTTTTTTTCTTGAATTTCCCCAAACCTTCAAGGCGTATAAAATCTTAGTCATGTAGCTGTAGTGAAAAGTTCATAAATTCAGTATCTATAAGAATAATATGGCATCTGAGTTTATGCTTGGCCTGCAACAAATATGAATAGCCTTAATTATCTATATTTTACAGAAGATTAATAATTCATTTTCGTTGTACTATATTTTGTAGGGGAGAATCAATTTAACGTGTATTACCACAGAGCTCCCATATGTTTGAAAATTAATAACCAGCAGGTAGTTGAGAGTTTGCCAAGCTTTGCAAAAGTGACCAGTCTTTCTACAATGATTGCTTTTGATGTTTATATTAATTACTGGTGTCCATAACAGCATGAGAACCAAGATGGTTGGTTTGAGTTATTAGTAGGCAAGTAATTGAAGTTGTTGATGGAATGTGTTGTGATGTTTCATTCTATTTTATTTAATTTTTGCTTTGGTTATTGACTTTTAGAAGCTTCATATATTGATGATTTACAAGTTATATGAAAACTTGGTCTTCTGAATAAATAAACTTAACATTTGAGTGTAAACCAGGTATTCACAAAATTTTTCTAGGGCTTTCATTTTATTGCAAATTGTATCAGCCTTTTTGATGGAAGTATTGGATCTTTCAGGTTTTTGTAAAGCTCTAGGAAATTAATTTTGCCTGGCCTCTAATTTGGACAGCTTCAGCAGAATACAGTTTATATTGCACTAAATTTATTCCATTCCCAGCTGCTGGGACAATTTTCTTGGTCTAGGTTCCTACTTGTGGAGAGAATACAGGGATAACTTGGAAATGCATTCACTGATTCTTATCTCCTGAATTAATTTCTCTTGTTTGTGAAAGTAAGGCCTGTTTTAAAAACATTTGTGTTGAGTATGGAATTTTTTTATACTTAACTGATGGGTTATAAATTACAGTATTTTCTGAATGAGTTTTGTTGTTCTCCTAAATATTAGGATAGTCTGTTTAGGTCAAATATCCAATATTGACAAGATGTGTCTTGAAAGATGAGCTGTTAGAAATAGTACAGCCTTAGTTTCAAGATTTAGTCTTGTTCTATGTGTTGCACTACAAGAGGGCATTGCTGAAAATATTTGATTCCTACAATGTTTAACATTTGCCATAGAGGATGGAAGTTAGCTGTATGTGACATTGAGAGTGTGAGGTTTACCACAAAGTAATACATTCTGCCCTTAGTTACTTTTTCCTTTCTGCTTCTATCTGTGAAGATTAAAAAGGTAGGAGGCTTGAAATGGTAATTTGCTAGCAGTTACTTTTAGTGCTGTTTAAACATGAAGTCCATCTTGGATCAGGTTATTGAATAGTAAGACTTGCTGTGTTGTCTTTGCCTCCTGGTCTGGAGTCAAAGATTTACGAGGAGTGGCTGAGATACTTGATTCGTTCAGCCTGAAGAAGAGGAGAGAGGAGACCTCACTGTGGTCTTCAATAGCCTTCAACAGTGAGGGGAAGCAGGGGGGCAGGCAGTGATCTCTTCACTCTGGTGGCCAGTGACAGGGCCCAAAGAAATGGCACAAAGCTGAGCTGGGGAGGTTTAGGTTGGGTATCAGGGAAAGGTTTTTCCCCCAGAGCCCTGGCACAGGCTCCCCGTGGAAGTGGTCACAGCACCAAGCCTGACAGAGTTCAAGAAGCGTTTGGACTGTGCTCTCAGGTACATGATGTGATTTTTTGGGGTGTCCTGTGCAGGGCCAGGAATTGGACTCAATGATTTAGATGGGTCCCTTCCTATTTGGCATATTCTGTAAATTGTCTGCTTAGGAGATACATGTTACTTCTATGTGTATGTTTATCTAGGTGCTGGAAGCTAGGACTGTGCGTGTCCTGATCCTGTCCCTGGCTAAGTTGCTATAAAAAATGAAATCTTAACAATCCTGAAAAGCTTGAAGTCAACTGTTTTTAACACAATATCTTTCAGTTAAATGTCCTTCTGAATTAATTCAACATACTAACAAACTATACTCACTTAGTTGTCCTTTGTTTGGATTTTTAAAAAATCCTATTTTGCATTTTTAGACAGTGTGTTTAATCTGTTTTATTTTTGTATATTGAGACAGTGATTTTAGTTTGTGTTACCCTTTATCTTCCTCTTTGCTTATTGGTCATTATGGGGAATTCTGTGAAACATACCTCAAGAAGAGCACTGGAAACATACAGCAAATTGAAAAGAGAATTGTTGGCTGACTTCTGTAGACACTAAAGGCTTTCTTTTAAGCCATGCTGTTTCTGTCTTTGTTTTTACTGGATGGAGTGAGAATAGTGACAAGCCAGAACTCTTCTCAGAGAAAACACTGGTCTCTTTTTGCACTTTCAGTATTTCATTTCCATGAATTACATGTACTTAATTCGTACAGGCCTTCAGGTTGCCATATGCTCATCTCAGTATGAAACCTGCTAATACTTGCTGATTTCTTTTTTTTTTGTCTAACCTTCTTAGCTATCTTAAGCTTGTGTAGGACTTTTTGATTTTTAAAAGTAATTTTGTCAATGGTATAAACCAAGTCTTATTTGTAAGGTGTCACAGTTTTGTCTTGGAGTGGCTTGAAGCTGAACCATTTTGTCCCAGTTGGAGAGTTCTGAAAGACTGGTTCATTGTCCTACTCAAACGTTGTTTAGTTAGTTTTGTGGACTTTGAATGTAATTCATAAAGGTCTTATGGGAATAGGTTTTAAGTGTTCCCCTCTCTTGCCCCAAGTGCTGCATTATCTTACACTCAGGATTGTTTGTTGAAAGTACTGTAACATAATATTTCCCGTGCTTAAATGTAAAATGTTTCCTCTCCACAGTTACTTGAATGGTCGCATTGGAATACTCAGACTGGAGTTTCTTACACTAGGCCTCGCTTATTCTGTTTGAAGGCTGCAGGAGAAAGTAGAGATAAGAACTCAAAGCTATATAAATGGAAATTGGTAGTTTGCAGTGGTCTTGTACTACAGACTAGATGTTTTAAAACTTTGTGGAAAGAGAAACTTGTGCTGGTGTTTTGGTTTAACTGCTGTATGTAGAGGTGAGAAAGAACCAACCATGGCTCTAATCTGCTCCTTAAGGAGTTTCATTTTGGTAGTAGTTTGTTAAATACAAGGGGGAAAGAGTATCTTTATAGCGGTCTTCTGGCTTCTTTGATTAAGCATCAGTCTGAAAGCATCCAACTTGTCATTAAATGTGGGATTTACCGAAATGACAAACAGCTGGACAGGTTTAATGTATAGACTCAATGCACACTGAGGGTATGCTCATGTGATATAATAATTACACATAAACCAGGGGTTGTTTCTGTGGTGACATCTTCATAAAATCATAGAATGGTTTCGATTTTAAGGGATCTTTAAGATAATCTCTTTGAAACCTCCACGACATGGACAGGACACCTTCCAGCACACCAGGTTGCCCTGATCTCTAGTTCTTCTACTGTTGCCATTGATTTTGGCAGATTTATTGGTGTAAACTACAAGGGTAAATTTGCAGAGTTGAGTGTATATGAAGATGATTTAGTTAAGTTGTTCTTTCTTAAAAAGCCTCTATTTGTTAACAATTGAATACTATTGATACGTTAAGTTCTTTAGAAATTATAAATTTAATTGCATGTCCAAGGTGTAAAAATGGAGCAATTTAATAAAATTATAAGCGAAAGGAGCAGCAGAAGAATTTTGAAATATTGTGGGTTGAAGAATCTTACAGCTTTCCTAGTGGACTAAGAAATATATCCATGTATATTAAGTAGATGTAATTATTTTGTTACACACACAATAAAATATTATACGTATTTATACAGTGGAAAATAATTTTGATATAATTCATGTTCTAGGTCTTCATCCTCCAGGCCCTCCTTTGGCAAGACCTGTTCTTCCTAGAGAAAGAGGAGTTGTGGATAGAGTTATTGAATATTTGGTTGGTGATGGTCCTCAGAACAGGTAAATGTTCTTTAAGAAATACCTAAACACTTAGGGGAAAGGAAGCTTCTTAACCTTTTTATTTAAGCCATGTCAGGGTTAAAAGAGTTGTAAATAAACTTGTCCAAAATGTTCATAATTGAAAAATGGCTCCTTCTCAGTGCTTCACTTGAAATATCTTTGCAGGGAAACTGGTAATATTTGGGCAAACCTGACCTCTGTTCTGAGTAATATTAGCTGTGTGATACAAAGAAAGATCTGTGCTCAAGTGGGTGAATGACTTATATTTTGAACTAAAAAAAAGGAAAATATTTGCCTCCGCACTTCAGCTTTATATCTGTTATAAATGTCTTTCAGGTTGCCTTCAGAACTGTCCAAACATATCAGAACTTAACATGTTTACTATGGTTACTTTTCATATTAACTGTATTCTAATGAAATAAAGGCTTAATTTGGATGTTATTTTCTGACACTGATGATACTAAAAATATGATGAACTGTAGTTTAAAGTGTAGCTGAAACTATTTCTCTGTGGTTAAAACAACTTCAAAAAGTATTATTTAATCTACAGACTTAGTTTACTTTCAAGGTTAATAATTTCATTGTGGAAATCACCTTTTGGAAGAAAAGGTTTAAGGTATTAGTCAATATGTGAGGTAAAATACATCTCTCTTGAGCGTGCTATTACTTCAAGGTATGTTACTATATATGATTCATGTTTTCTAGGTATGCCCTTATATGTCAGCAATGTTTTTCTCACAATGGTATGGCTTTGAAGGAGGAGTTTGAATACATAGGTAAGAGCTGATTTTTTTTTTTTTTAGACTGTATTACTTGGCTAATGTTTCATAACAAGCATGCATCATACTTCATTTTGGTTGCAGCTGAATACTTAGCTGACATTGTGAAGTACCAGTTCATGTGGGAGCATTTTTTGGTAACTTATTACTCTGTTTTTTAAGATTTACTTCAAGACTTAAAGAAGTACTTTATTGCAACCTTCAGGTCATGGGTTTTATGTGTAGAAAGCTATTCAGTAGGAATAAGCTTCCTCCAATACATCCCTGAACATTGCTACTGGCTACGAATGGTTCTCAGAAGGGTTTTATGTTGAGAAACTATCTGACATTAAAGTGTGCCTCTTTTACCAGAACTTAAACTAAATTTTCCTTTGGCAAGAAGATCTTGGGGACGTATTGGAAAAAGAGTGGGAACAAGCCCTAGGGGCCTATATGTGAATTTATGGCTGACAATAACTTAAGACAGACACAGCTCTTTATTGAACACAGATGTTGTATATTGCCTGCTTTCTACCATAAGTGTAAGCCTGATACTTTTGAAACTAGGGATTCCTAGATAAATTCTATATTTCATTTTGTTTTGTTGATTTTTATGAGTAAATATACTGAATTGTAAGAATAAGCTAAATGTTTCCTATGAAACCAAAGATAAGTAGTCTATATGTTATCTTAGTTCTTACGATTTCACAACTCAACTGTACCAGAAACTGCCACTTCCCCCCTTGTCTTAGTGAGAGTGGGGAGGACAAAAAGAGTTATTTCAAGTATTAAATGGTATCCAGTACTTCTGCAAAACAAAACTGCTTTTTCTTAATTAAGCACCACTGGAGCAGAATGCTTCTCAGAAAGCAGAGTGAGACTTACCTTCTGGAATCCTTTACATCTCCTAACACTTCCATCAGAGTGTGAGGAAAGTGGTATCTTAAGGGTAGGGGAAAAAATAATCTGCCAACTTAATTCTTTTGTAGGAAAGAATAAACAACACCATGTGGCAACATCTAGTGCTACTGAATTGCATTATTTTGTTCATTGTGGTCAAATCTTTCACAGTGTTGGGCAGTACTCAGTTCAGCAGAGCTGAAAGCAAGCAGGTTTGTGAAAACGAAATGTCTGCTGAATTTAAAAAAGGACTTAGATAGAACAACTTATGTAAATTGGTGGAGATGCTGTCTGGTACTGATAGTTAACTCTGGTTTTAGTATTTTGAACCACCAGAATACAGTGTAGGAATAAAGGTGAAATGTGAAGTTAATTAGTGAGGCTGCTTACTGGGTGTGCTTTGTGGTGTAGCATTTAGATGTGCCTACTGCTTCTTCCTGAATCCCGCAAGAAAAACTAGACCTCAAGCTCCACGACTTCCAGACTTCAGTTTTGAAAAAAAGCAAACTACAGAATTGCGATCTGAAATTGAACCTCTAGAACCTAGAGAGAGAAGGCCCCAGGAGACTCAACAGACAAAAGGTTAGTACTAATCTCATGAAGTCTGCTCTTTTCCAAATGGCTAATGAAATTCACTGTCATGTAGCTCTCTGTTGAGCTAAGTTTTCTCATAAGAATGACGACAGCTGAATTACTCAAACACTGCTCCAGCATGGTTCCTGTTGAGGTGATCAGTGCCCAAAGTCTGTCAGTATTAAAGGCATTTGGTCAATGTCCTTAACATGCTTTACCTACCTCCAGTTGGTCTAGATGATTGTTGTTGGTCCCTTCTAATTGAAATAGTATGGTTTATTCTGATTTCATAGCAAGTGCAGTTTATATTTTTTTTCAGCTCTTGTCTCTGCTCCCAGCTTAGGTTGTTGATGGTAGCTTTCCTGTTGACAGTCTTCTTTCCTGTACCCTAAAATTTCTTCGTATTTGTCATTATCTTATGCAAATGATGGCATAACAAATTTTTTCACTCTAGTGTTGCTGACAATCGAAAAGAAAAGGCACTGTAAATTACAGAAATAGTTAAGGAGGGAGTATGTCCCAAAGTAGTTAACTTCCACTGTGTTTGGCAAGTCATTTGATTGAGGTGTGTTGGAATTTCTGCCTTTGTTCCTTTTGCACTTTTCCTCAGGGCAGGAAAATCTAGTAAAACTGCCTTGTTTAATTTCAGGTAGTTCAAAGACAAATTGTCAATTTTAATTTAACATAGTTCCTTTTGAGACATTTTATAGTCTACAGATACAGTAGGCATCTGGTGTACAGCCAACAGGAAGATGCAGTGTTTTAAAAGACTCCAGAAATCATAATTTCAGACCAGAGGATCTCCAGTTAGATGTGCTGTTGAGTGCTTGATGGGACTTTACGTTAGTTTAAGCAGGGATCCTGGAGGAAAACTATCAGATAGTGTGCAGCCCTGAGGTTCAGACTAGAAACCAACTGTGGGAAACTGTCAGGGTGTAATAGAGTGCTTCTGCTTGATTGTTTTTAACAGGGAATGCAAAATAACATTGGGCATTACTTTCTGGCATGAGAAGGCTGCACAAAACCAGTAGGGAAGTTGTGTTTAATGGTGGCAGTCTCTGAGCATGGCCTCATGAGGGTGCATTGTAGTGAAAACTTGCTTTCTTTTCCTGTACCATAGTGCACTCTTACCTCAGTAAAAGTGCTGTTACTGGCATGAAAGACTGAAATGAAATGGATGAAACTGAGACAATGAAGGTATCTCATTTGCCCTTAAATCCCAGTGTCATTTTTTTAGCAAGAGGAGGGTAGATTCTTGGACTTTTAAACTTAGAAGATTCTTACAGAAAAAGGCATACTTTGTTACTGGGATCTTTAAATGTGCTTGTTTCTTTTGTCTGACTCAAGTAGAGAGGTCCTTCAAGAGGGATACTCAACTCTTGGAGGCATGTGCCTCACGGGTTTTTGAATACTATCCATTACTGCAGGTTTTTAGAGAAAGGTAAGGAGATGTGCTTGCTAATTAATCTGGTATTATCATTGAAAGAAATTATTATGAAACTGTGCTTATAATGGGTCTGAGCTGCTGAGTCAGTCTGTAGATATTGTAAAAAAAGTCAAATCTGAAGAATTACTGTGAGGTTGCAATTAACCATTTCAGATGTAGGAATGAAAACTGTGACATAAGTTGCTTTTTAGGGAAGCAGAATTTTATCAAACATTGCAGCAGAAAAATAGGATGGATTTATTGTAGTAAATATGATTTTACCAATTTACCTTTAACAATGAAAATTACTTGTTTTTTTCTGATGTGGTCTTGTATTAATATGCTGCTCTATTTAAAAACAGCAGGAAAAGAAACAGCTGTGAGCTTCATTGTCCAGTTGTCTTTTCCTGATAGGAAGTATATGGTAAGATTTTGCACAAGAAGCATAAGAACTAAGTAAGTGGTATACAGACTTTTGGTTTTCGATGTTAAATAGCAGCTCTTTTCTGAATATTTATTCTCCAGGACGATACAAACCATTTTGTTTTGATAATTACTAAGCAGCCAGAAATAGAGTGTATCTTAGTACTTTACATAGCTCTGAGAAATGTCTTGTTGATTTAGAGGAGACCGGTGCCTGCCTGTGACTTGCCACAAAGGAATCTCTTCTGAATGAGAAAATATTTTCACTAAATCACTTTTTCCACTGGAACTATAATATGAAACATAACTGCTTACGTGCAGTTGGGTTTTATTAATAAATGAACACATTCCTTGATTCTAAGTTTTAAGGTATGAAGCTATCATTAAGGTATAGCTCTGGGGAAGGTTTTTGTTCACCACAGTAAAATAGCTGCTGTCATAGCAAGAATAGAGAATATATCTTCACTTACAGATGTATACAAACATTAACATCAGGAAACCAACTTCACCACAATGCTGGCAACACCGGGGACTACAGCTCTTATCTGTAATTCATTTATACTATAGCTGTATGGCTCAAGGAAACAGCAAAATAATGTGATAAAGAAATGCTATAAATACTTTTTACCAGTCAGCTACTTTAGCTAATGGGTAGAGCATGAAGCTCAATCTTTTTTCCAGTTGTGTGCTCATGTAGTGACAAGCATGTTACATGCGACTCCTGTGGATAAGAGATTTGAAGAATGCTTATGGGGAGTGCCATTAGCACTGAACTTCAGTATTTTGTTTTAAACCTCTGGAAAATGGAGTCATCAGCTGTCAGTCTGGTGCAAATTACTGGCACAAACATCATGCTTCCTTATTCAGCAGATTAATTTAGGAAATTTTAGTACCAGAGTGAAGCAATAAACTTCAGCTCTTTTCTTACCTTTCCCATAAATGGCTTGATTTTGATCTCCTCTTCCTCCCATCAAAGGCTGGTTGGTTCTCTTATGTACTTATCTTAAATGTATCCATGTTTGGATCATATTGAAAGAGCCAACAGGAAGTACTTTTAGCCTCTTGATACATTTTGCCTTGCTTTTATTTAATGCTGTTATCCTGTATTCTTGATTAGCAGGTTTAGCATTTCACAGTATTATTCAGGTTTAGCATTTCACAGTATTTTGAAACAAATTTAT
Organism: Motacilla alba alba; assembly: GCF_015832195.1. Taxonomy (NCBI): domain Eukaryota; kingdom Metazoa; phylum Chordata; class Aves; order Passeriformes; family Motacillidae; genus Motacilla; species Motacilla alba. Next base: position 21,851,241 of record NC_052022.1, on the reverse strand, counting down.
TTTCACAGTATTTTGAAGAAAAATAAACTGCATCAGTCTTTTGTGTTGAATGTCTGGTGCTGATATTTAGAGGTCTTCATTAGATGAAGATTTGAACTTTAGACTTCACCACAGTGGCCAGCACTTCAGGGACTACTTTATGTGATGTCTCCAGATTTGTATGGAATTCCTTGAACATCTTTCTCAAATATTTTTATGATTATTTATACTGTCACTTGAAAGGGTTCTGGGAATACAGCTACTGCTAGTATGTTTGAAAGGGTTTCCATTATAAAGGCAGGTGCAGAAACGTGGCATGTTCAACTGAAGGGGTCACAGTAATGATCTCTGCCAGAAATAATGACATTTCAAGTGTGTGCTCACCGTGAGTTCTACCATAAATGGAGCTGGGCTTTGGGTAAGTGTTGCAGAAACCTTTTCTAGGAATAAAACTGATGGAAGACAAAGGACTGATATGTCTAGAACTCAATTTCTCAAGCAGACATAAGTCAGCTCACCTTGACTTTAATAACTTGCAAACAAATTCTTGTGATTTAAAAATGTATTATGTTTCCAGTCAACCACATTTCAGTTTTGCTGAACAACATAAGTTGCCTTTTTGCTAAAGAGAATGCTGTTGCTATTATCTGACTTGTTTCAAAGGCTTCACAATAGCTTTCTGTGACACCAAAGCCACTAACAGATTACTGTGAGACATGTGTTCTTTAAAGGCACTTCAGACATGTGGCACTATGTGAAGATCTATCTTAAAGGGGAGCTGTAGTAGTGAAGAAAACTTGTGTGAAAGCACAAGCAGCTTTATTTTAGAGCAATTACACTATTTTTATGAATTCCCACTTAATAGGCATTTTCTACTTAATTTAATAGTGATGCAGTATTATGATTTCAATGGTTACTCAGTGAAATACTCTCTGCAACAAGAGCAAGGGTGGCAGACTTCTTCCAATGTGAATTGCATATACTGTCTAAGCACTAAGCAGGAGTGTTGGGGGGGAAAGCTGCTGTAGCCAGGAGCAGGTTTTTCAACGTTGCATTGTTGCAGCTCTTGAATATGCAGCAAGCGTAGGGCTGTGTTTGCTGTTAAGATCATGTGGGTGAAGCTATATTCTGTGCTTAAATGATGAATTAAGTATTCCTCATCAAGAACACTTAAATTTTCTTTTGTCATCTTTTAAAGCTTACTGTCAGAACTTTCACTTGTTGGCTGCTGCTCTTACAAAGACATTATTCACGCACTATTTAGATCAGGTTGACTTTAGGCAAGCTTTCCATTAATTGCTGTGTTTAAAATGGAATCACTATATATTTTTAATGAAGACTGATCATGTTTGTGGTCAGAGTTAGCATCACTTACTCTGCATGCCCTGGCTACTCATTTAAGGGACCTACTCCGTAGTTTCTTGTAACTTTCTCAGACTGAATTGCAAGACCAAAATTTTCCTTGTAAATTTGTACTACTATATATTTTGGAGAGTTTCAAGAGTTTGAATTAGTTTACCCAAGAACAGAGTGAAGGGAAAAGTCATAAACTGCCTGACAATTTTTTGTTTAAATAAGCAGTGTCTCCATACCTTTTAGTAGAATATAAAAATGAAAGCACCATCCTGTTCCATTGAATGTAGTGAGAATATGCATTTCTTCAGGTTTTCTCCTTTCCATTAGAAGCTTCTGCTGATGGCTGTGATTGTCCCTGGGTTTTACATCAAAGATATTATAATTGTTTGGCACCCTTCTGATCAGACTGAGCAAAGTCTCTTTACTTTGTTTGACTCTAGCCTGAAGACCAGCAATAAAGGAGTGTAACTCAAGTGTGGAGGGAGTGGAGCAGGAAAATGCATGAAGTTATTCATAGAATTTGAGGCTGAAGAAAAAATGCAGAGATGAGACAGAAAGAAAACTGACAGTTGAGAGATAAAGATTGAGCACAGACAGAGATGGGATCAAGATGGAAATTAAAGAGCAGAAGGAGAGAGTGGGATGGCCTGGAAAATAACTGGGAGCATTAATTTGCTTGGGCAGAAATAAGAAGGTTGAAAAATTTTGTAACAAGAAGCCAGGGCAGGTGTTGAGTAGCCTGTGGTTGAGAGAGCAGGGAAAGAATCAGGAGGAGAGTCAGCTACAGACTTGCTAAAATGAAAGATCAAGTCTGAGAAAACAATGGAGAAGCTGGGCTCATCTGAGCAGTCTGAAATGAAGCCTGGAACTAGCTAGGCAGAGGTTTGTTTGGAAAGAGGGGTCTTCAGTTCTTGATGACAGATGGCTTTTGTACAAGGTATGCTGCACAGGGGTGTGCAACAGCTCTTCTACTCAGTCATGGGCCAGGAAGCCAGAGCAATGGTTCTAAAACTTTCAGCTCTGCTTGAATTCTGTATCAGCCTGAAGCAGTCTGATTACTTTCAGACTTTTACCCAACCTGTTTTGATCAACATGAACATGTGGCATTTGACTGGCACTGTTATCCTGAGAGGTTGGTATTGGGACCAGCACTGCTTGATATCTTTGTCAGGAACGTGGACTGTGGGCTTGAGCACACTTCAGCAGGTTTGCTGATGATACTGAGCTGTGTGGTGCAGGGCAGGGATTCCATCCAAAAGGACTTTGAGAGGCTTGAGAGGTGGGACTGTGAACCTCATGAAGTTCAACAACGCCATTTCTAAGGTCCTGCGTCTGGATAAGACAATCCCAAGCACAAGTACAGGCTGAGCAGAGAATGAATTGAGAGCAGCCCTTAGGAGAAGAATGTGGGGATGTTGGTTGGCAAGAATCTCAGCATGACCTGGCAATGTGTGATTGCAGCCCAGAAAGCCATCCATGTCCTGCCATTGTATTTGGCATCACATATGTTTAATTTTTTTCCTTTCTCTTCCTTCCCCCCCTCCTCTGCTTAGATACAATTATTTTTGTTGTAGTCATAACTATCTTAATATGTTGAATTATTAGACTGCTCTAATTTGGACCTAGGGATTTAACTTTTATTGTGATTCTCCTTCCCATCCCACCAGGCTGGCAGGAGGGTGGGTGGGGAGTAAGCAAGTGTCTGGTCTGCAGCCCAGTTGCAGGCTGGGTTAAACCACAACAGGCCCCTGGCATAAGGAGGACATTCTCCTTTTGGAGCAAGCCTGCAGGAAGGCCACAAACAGGGTCAGAGGGCTGGAGCACCTGTCCTGTGATGACAGGCTGAGAGGATTGGAGCTGTACAGCCTGGAGAAGAGAAGCCTTCGGGGGGACCAGAGAGCACCATAGGATCTAGAGGGGCCTCAAGAAAGCTGGAGAGGGACATTTATACAAAGGCATATAATGATAGGACAAGGCAGAATGGATAGGAACTGAAAGAGTAGGTTTAGGTTAGGTATTGGGAAGAAATTTTTCACTGTGAATAGGGATGAGACACTATAACAGGCTACCCAGAGAAGCTGTGGCTGCCCCATCCCTGGAAGTTTTCAAGGCTTGGTTGGATGGGGCTTTGAGCAACTTGGTCTAGGGGAAGGTTGGAATTAGATTGATCTTTAAGGTTGCTTCTAACCCAAACCAATCTATAGAGTTAGAAACATTTGATAAGGCTAAGATTTTTGAGCTGTAACTTCGCATCAGTTTTGCACACTGTTCCCCTTCACAGTATACATTAGTACTGTATATTATTGAGTAATACTAGTCAATAAATCTAGTCAAATTGCCATCAGCAATACCATTCTACAGTACCTTTGCGTCATTTATGCAACACTACGTTGTTTTTAAGTGCTTATGCTTACTTCAAAATATGACACTTCTCATATGCTGCTGAAGTCCTCTTGTGAAGCTAGAATATACTTCTTCAGAGGCAGTACTTAAAATAAATGGTTTTGATCTTAAAAATATGCTGGTTATCAAAGAAACTCCCATCCTAGATGAAGAGTAAGTATACTCACTCCTGTGCAACCATCCTACACTACTCCAGGGAAGACAGAATATGTAATAATTTTCATTGACTGGTTTGGAATATTTGTTTGTTTTTTTCCCCTGATTATCAGACTCCTTATGTTAAGTTGTTTCCATCAAGAAGAATGTTTTAGTTTGTGTATGGATTGAGCCCTTATTAAAAAAAGTGAAACGGTTGGTGAAACTGACATTACCGAAGAAACTAAATTGCCATCCTGTTTTTAACATCTTGCTTTAGTAAACAAGTTTAGAAGGCTTCTGTTGAGGATGAACACATGCAAGTAGTACATAGTATTTTCTTAGTGGGAGCTAAGCTCTTTTCCATGGTATTTTTTCCCTTAGATTTTAATTGTTCTACCTGTGACTGTCTTAAAAAAAAAATCAAAGTTTTTATGGGTTGAGAACATCATGCAGTTACTAGTCAAAACCTTTATGCAGTTGCAGAATGTTTCATTTGCTTTTTAAGAATATTAGCTGCCTCTTAATTTCTGCAAATGGCTATTTTGTCATTTTTCTTTTCACAGAATCTGAAGATGATGGGGCCCAGCTCATTGAGACAAATGACACAGATGATACAACACCAATTTCTGAGCATCTAAATGATAAGCTAGCTGAAGAAGTTGAAAAAGAAGAAGCAGAAAGCATTTCAACAACTGAAGAGGCTATTTCAGAGTCTGCTTCAGCTGAACAAAGTGAAGAATCTTTAATAAAAGCAGAATAAAATACTTCAAGTGCCTTCTGTAGCTAGTTTTTAGCTTTGTTCATGCCTGTTGTTACTATTCAGGTGAGCTTTTTTTAATGGTACAACTTAAAAATCTTGCTTGGGCTTAAACTGCCTCAACTGCCACAGTGTGTCAAAGCTATGTGTAGAAGTGGGTATTGTAAATTCAGCATGTCTCTTTAAGTTAACACATAGAATGTGTAGTTGGTTGAAGTCTAACAGTTGTAGCCCTTGTTCAGTTTGCATATTTAAAAACGTCAAAGTACAAGCTTTGCTAAGGGTGACTTACAATTTGACATCCCTTTAGCTGTCACACATTAAGAGCAATTACTGATGGCAATTGACCTTGTAAGTTAGGTCTGGTGAACTTAAGATGCTTTTTAAGGCTGCCCTGTTAAAATGGATTGAGTACACGTTTAATACACAGATGTTTACAAGCTAAAGTGTCATCCGACATTTGACTTAAGCATATGGAAGTGTCAATGCAGCGGTGTTAATATTATTCATTGTCTAACTTCTTGACAGAATTCAGTTAAATGGCACTTGGATAAATGGCATCTCCTTTGGTGTTTGCGTTGCAGATGAACCAGAGGCACCTACATGCAAAACTGTTTTGTGTTTACATAAAATATAAGAAGTCTCTGCACTTGATTGTACTTGAATACAAAGCACTATTTATACCTGTACTATAATGACAAGATATAAGTGAATTTTGTGCCTTTGTGTATTTTGTTAAAAGGAAAATAAAGACATCTAGCAGCAATACTTGCTTTGTGATTCCTAAAACTGAAGAGAACTCATGTTCTGCTGTATGCAGCTATTCTACAGTTACTTTGTGCAAGCTCAGAAGGAATGTGCCACCTTAAAAGGAGCATGTCTATTTGTAGCTAAGGTGGCTTTGATAGAACAGAAATAGACCCCTGATGTAAAGGGGAAGTGCATGTGCATTTGTCAAAAGGCTTTTCTAACTGTGCCTAAAGCTAGTTGATACTATTCAATGTTATGATTGCAATGAATATTTGCTGCTGGATTACTGAAAATGTAATTTTTTTATTGCATTGCTTTTTAAGCTAAGGACACTTCTTACACATTTCCTGTTAAATGTAACAGCTGGGATCCTGGATTAGAAGTATTCTGGTGTCTGTGAGGTACCTAAGTCAATCAGATTTTTTTAGAAATAAATGCTGAACATATGTAACTTGCTGGATTTAGTAATATTTATGATAAATGTTTTATTTTTTGCAGTGTTGTATACCTTACTACAGGGAGAGGCAAATTTCAAAACCGTTTTTAATCTAATGTCTTGGTTCCAAAGGGAAATTATTTTTACTCTGTAAAACCCCTCAGTCTTAGTAGTTTGAGAGTCCTCTACAAGAAAAGAATGTTTCTCAATGTGACCTTAGTATCCATGTCTTTATACAAGACATAGTAATAATTATGTGAAGAACATATAATAAGAATATAATTACATGAAGAACAATGATTAATTTTGTTGCTTAACTACATGCTTTATTTTCTGATTCTTTGGGGATAGTTTAGAGGCTCAGCCTTGCATCAGTCAGAATCAAGTGTGGTCTGTATTTAGATTAAGAAGGAATTTTTTTTCTGCTTCACTATGTTAATTGCAATTAATATTTTAATTGGTAGTCTTAATAGACAGAATGTAGGCATGTGGTTAAAGGTGTTTGTCTATATTTACATGAATAATTAGCAAATAGGCATTTTATATGTGTCTATCTTAGTTGGGAATACAAAGAAAACAGTCCCTTTTCAGGACATGTCTTACAGTATGAGAAAAGTACAGGGTACAAAGTGATAGGGAAATTAACTTTTAATACTTTTAGAGAATATATTTTAGATTACAGAATTTATTTAAAATGGAAACAATTTTGCCTGAAAGGTGGCAAAGCTTACTTATTTTTTTGTAAGTTGCTAATCTCTACACTGCATTTTGTGCCTCACTGACTTATCTGCTTAAAGGCTTGTTTCTTTGGAGAGAAAAAAATCACAGACCATGTGAGTAATTCAGCACAGTAAATTGTTGGATGTACTTACATTAGAAGTGCTAAAAAGAAGTAAAATTTGATATTCTGAGCCATCAAATGGGAGATGGAGGCATGAATTACTATCAGTGCAGAACTTAAAGTTACTCTAGGCACAGATATTACTTCCTTTCAAAAATGTGCATCTGAAGTGTCTGGTCTTTTGTAGAGTAATTCCAGGTCCTTTCCATGACAAGCAGTGGCTGAGCTGTAATATCTGTAGAATTGACTGAGAAAACTGTTGGTATTGGACCTACATATTAAAAATGTTTTCATTAGCCTTGGACATGTATATTTTCACACGTCCTGCTTTTGCCAAAGAAACTGATGTTTCTTAGGATTTTGGGAATATGAACTTTTTTTTGAAAAAGGAGCCTTAGTATTTGGAGGGGTTGGGGTGGGGAATTATTTCTTCCAAGAGTCTTAAATGCGACATGAGAAACTTTCCACAGAAGTTATTGGTACTTTTTGTTTAATATATCACTGAATATATCAAATACATTAAGTAGAGACAGTCAATCTGATGTGAAAACAAACACTTCTTAGAATGTGAAAACCTGCTTTGTGACCTAAAAATACCTACAACCTTTGAGCACAGGAAGATTTAGCTGTTTTAAGTGCATGACAGACTTTTCCTAAAAGACTTTCATACTTAAAGTGTATGAGCAGTTGTTATCATTAACTGCTTCAGAAGGCTTGAAGATTATGTAAATGATGTCCTAGAATTTTGATAGAGAAAAAGCTATTTTTAACTTTCTAATTTTTCAGGGTTTTAAAGCAGCTCTAGTAAATGAGGGCACAGGGTTAATCTGTGGGTGAATTCAGTCTCATGATGATACATATGACCACTAAGGACTGAGCTTTTCTCTTTTTACAGTAAGCATTCACATGTTACTCCTGCCAAGTGTGGGTGCCCAGTCCTGATACAGATACGGGAAGAGGATTCTGTTTCTGCAGCAGTTGCTTCTTGGCTTCTGGGTACTATAACTGTGGCAATAGTAAAAGGCACCTGTCCAACAGTTATTGAATCCAAAAATACTTGTAAATGCACAGCAGTAACCACACTTAGTCATGTCTTTGTAATGCCAAAAAACCTTGGAAGTAGGAGTGTGTAGACAAAAAAAGTACAGCAATTGTCATATTTAATCCAGTTGCAGTTTCCTTCTTAAGAATGAGGAAATGGAAGAAAGTAGAGGGAAAAAAAATTAAAGAAATACTGTGGTTCCATATTTTGTTGTCTTCTGACTTCTTGGCATGTACTCAAGTCTCAGTTTTTTCAGAAGTACTGAGATTTCTCACAGGACTAGGCTTCTACGATGTCATAGGAGCCTCCTTTCTTTCTGTGGCCAGGATGAAAAGCAAAATTGAGTGGGGTAGTAAAGTAATACTTAGCAAGCTTGTTGATGTAGTGCTTTTTATTGACTCTGGAATATTATGAATAACTGTAGAAATGTCCTTTATTCACTTACAGTTTATAAATTGGGGAGGAGTTATCTTGGCTGTGTAAAAACTCTGCCATGAAAGACAAATGAGTGTTGTAGTTCAAAATAAATTGAAATGAGGCGGTCAAATTTACATTTTACTTTAGAAGTGAGTTAAAAAAGGCAATAGTATTTCAAATTCTAATACTTCTAAAGGAGAACACAATTGGTTGCCCTTGGACATTTTGAATTAAAACATTAAGTGGACTCTTGGTATGTCGATTCCTCAAGAAATCTGTTTAGCCTCCATGCAGGAAAGAGGCGCTCCCAAGGAATGAAAAATGAAGGTAATGCAAAAGTTGGTGGTTTAGGAATGGTCTAGAGATTATCAAAAGCAAGTGAGTGAGGGTGGTTATGATTGCCTTGAAGTTAAGAAGATTGAACCCCATGTGTGGCATGAGTAGAAGCCAATGGAAGGATTTAATAATGGAGTGAAACAGTTGGAGGAGAGAAGGGATAGTGTTTTTTTTCTTTTAGAACCAAGTCTTAAGAGATAAGAAAGATGAGTTTGAAGAGGTTTTTTTTTGTTTTTTTTTTTTTTTTCCAGAAAATAGGGTAGGATTTGGCTGTTACCACGTGGCAGTACATAACTCAGGTTATTATCATGTTCCTGTGTCAGAAATAATAAGGATGGAATTGACAAAGAATCTTACTGGAGAATTTTGTTTGCTTTTTTAGAGTTAATTCCAGAATAAGCGTATGACAACTTGGTAGAAAAAGCTGCCTGGCTATAATGAGAGACTTACAAAGTTTTTTAACTTTCGAAGGCAAGGAGAAACACTTCTTTGTTGGTACATGGTTCTGAACTTAGCAACATTTGTGCACTTGTGGTTTTGTGGTGCTGGAGGAGTGAGAAGGCTAGAGGAAACTTAAATTAAAGTCTTTAATTTTTGTAAAGTCTAAACACATTCGGTACAAGAGTAAGAAAATGTGGATGTAAAGAAAGTTTTAAATGAGCTGCTTCTCCTTATTTATTTTGCTTCTGGAGTGAGGTTTTGTTAGGTATTCTTCAATGAGGAAGACTCTTCATGGGGTAAGGGATGTCCTGTCTGTTAATGTTGCATTAGAACAATAACCTTGAAGATTAATTTTGTGTCTTTGGCAAATAATCATTTGACCAGTTCCCTGAGTGTTCTCAAGCAAAATCTCTAGGCCTTCATTTCCTTCCATGTCTTACAGACTGTTTTTGGTTTCGTTTGGGTTTTTTTTTCCCCCTAATCTCTCTTAAGAGGTTATTTTGTGTCCAGTTATGTGGTTGAAAGTTAATGCCTCAGATGTCAGCATCTCATGTTTCACTTCTAATCTAGAATTGGTAAAATGCAGCCCTGTCCAGATTTCTGGTGTAGTGAGCCTCTGAAGGAGACTGTACAGAAAGCATATCATTAGTACAAGCTAATTTAAAAAAAGGCTGCAGATACATCAAGTGCATAGACATTAGAAGGAGAGTAAGTTTTCCAGGAATAAAGACTGGAAGTTTGAAAGTTCCTAATAATTTGGGCAAATAGCCTTGCAGAAGGGATTAGATTTAAAATGAGAGGGCAATAAAAGATTACTCCATGACCAGTGGATTGTGTTTGATTGATGGCATGTAGTTTCTTATAATTGCTTAAGAATGTATTTAATGGCAGTATATGGGTGACAGAGATTTTTGGTGGTTGTCAGAAAGTTTTGATTCCCTGACAGGAAAATGTATGTGAAATGATTACTGGTCTTTGGCAGTGCTCCTCTCTTCCATGGTGTGGTCTTTAGGTGGAATTCATATGTCTCAGGTTTGTGGAAGGTGATGAAGGCAAGGAATTACAGCTGGTGGGGTTAACTGGCATAGAGTTGTTGGCTCCAGGTCCTGGTGTGTAGTCATGCACCAATGTTTCTGTCAGAGGACAAACTGTGAACTTCCATCAGAAATGTGTCTTAGTTAAGCTTGTCTGGTAGTCTGAAATTCAGTGTATTTCCTACTTTGGATTCTTGGTGTTTGTAGGAAAAGAATGGCATCCTGAGTAGGTGGGAATTTTAGCCTTGGATTTTTACTAGAGGTTTGTTTACACAACAGATAGGATAAGCTCCAGTGGTGTTTAACAATGGGAACTGCTACCCCCCAGCATTTAAAAAAATAAGAAATTGAGTTGTCCCTTAAGATGGTGAGTCTCAAGGAATTTGACTTCACCGTTGCTTTTGATTTGTGGGCCTCTTTGGGGTCTTGTCAGGTCACATTCAATCTTTTCTCTGAAAGAATAACGATTCTGTGATTCTATGAAGAATAAGACCTAGAGAGGTATATGATAGGCAGGATAGTGAGAAGCGCTTTAAAATGAAATGTATTGATTATACAATAATTTGTTCCCAAACCATGGGGTTTGAGATTAAAGCAAACACTTGAAAGATTCTCAGTAGGTTATTTAACTTTGCAACAGTGAAAAAATTTAAAGCACTGTATCATAATATAACTTTCAAGGTTGCATAAAATCAATTTGATCATGACTTAAATTTTTTGGGTAGAGGGGATGTCCTGACCAAGTCTTGTAATACTGGTTATTTCTCACAGTAGTCACTGTGGGAATAAACCTATTTCAGAACTGCCACTGTATGTACCTAGCACTGTACTGCTAGGATTTTCAGTAAACAATTACTAATGTTTTTCAGGAGGGCTTCATAAGCCTTTGCCACTGTGAAATCATGTATTCTCCTTTTGTTGTGTGACGAAAATAATTTGTGAAAGGGAGATTGCGACTGCCAGAGAAGAGTACATGCAGCAAAATCCCATGATAATCAGATATTGGAGAAAATAAGGGGTGCAGATACTGGAGAGCTGACAGTTTTGGGTGTTCAATTTGTAAATTCAAAGTCATCTCTAAATTTGTAAACTTATATTGAAATAATCATTCTTTCTCTCTTTCTCTCTCCGTTTTGCTGTCGCAATGAAAATAGAGAAGCTGGATTTGTAGAAAACTCAAGCAACAAAGACCTTCCAGCTCTTCTCAAGCGGTCTGCCCTCTAATTCCTTGCATCACTTCAAGGAGTTCTGCTCAGTTGATGAACCTTAATTTTTGACTTATTCAGCACTCAAAAACATTTTACAAAACCACCAAGAAAATTCATTTTAAGAAAACTGTTTTGAATTATGTTTTAAAGGAAATGTTAAAGTTATTTCTTTAGGAATGTTTGTACTTGCTTTTTTTTGTATATTGAGTTTTTATTTAAACAGGAGTTCCTGTATATTTATAGATGCTATTGTTGTAATAGCCTTGTTGCATTAGTAAAGGGTATGTGTGTTTATGTACTATAAATATTATCTTTAATCAGAAATATTATCTTTAATCATTCTAATCCTAGATGTAGCCTTGACTATACATCACCTGCAGTTGAAATTCCATTAAAATCAATGGCAAAAACATTAATTAGTGTGAATTCTTAGGCTCTACTAGACTTACTGAAATGTCTGTCTTAGCTTTTCTGCTTGTAATTGAGAAAATATTTGAACTTGTGCTCCCCTTTTGAAATTTACTATTTTACCAAATGAAGCAAATTTTAAAGCATATGAAATGAAATTGCATAGCTTGTTATTTGAATATATGCTGTCATTGCTGTGTATGTAACTTCTTGAGGAAAAAAACTGATCATGAAAAAGCTATTTATTTACTTGAGCTTAATTGATGATTTGAGGCGATGATTTGAGGTGTTTAATAGTTCCTTCTGTGCTGGCTGTACTTAATCCACTTGAGTTTTGTAGTTATTTGGGTATTTTTGAGGAACCCCATATGTTACCAAACAAGGATGGGGGAGCCCCTGCCTCTTTAATGCAGCCCCTGCCCCCCAGTTGGACTGGCATATGTAGGAGAAGAAAGTTGTTCAAGGTTGAGTAGTTTCTGATAAGACCCATTTGTCTGTGCTGCAGCCAATTGTGAGAACTCCTGGCTCATGGCATGAGCAGCCAGCTCTTCACCCTCAAAGGTCAGCCTGGCATGGGACTGCAAAATTTTGTGTGTGCTGAAGTAGAGGCAGGAAAACCTGCCTTGACTCAGGATTGAAAATATGTGGCAGCTTCAGAGAGAATTGTGGAATTGAGAAGGTGCTGACTTTGGCCCACGATTCCACAGGCGTTTCAGGGTGGGTATTGCAGCTTTTATTGTATCTAAATGGTGATTTATGTCCTTATTCCTCCATTATTGTCCACAAGGTACTGCCCTGTGTCACAGGCCTGTATTACCTAGCTTTTTCAGACGGTTTCATTTTCATTAGCACAGCTGCTTTAGTTTGTGATCAGTGTACTGCACCTCATTGATAATCTAAGAGGGTATTAGATGCACAGAAGTGACACGTAACCCTGTCAGTCTGGCTTGATTGACCCCTCAGCTTCCGAAACATGGGTTCTTTTTTTTTTTTTTTTTTTGAAATCCAAGTTAGCCTGCATCCATTTTCACACAGATTCCAGGCAGTTTAAAGGTTGGTCGGATTCGAATATTGCTCTTTCAAATTTGATAATGTATGAGTACAGAACTGTGACCTTTGATACGTAGTAATACATCAACATGACACGAGCAGTAAGTGCAGCAATTACCTTTACTGCACTTCAGATTGTGTTTTAGTTCTCATCTTGCATGCAATTATTTCAGGAAAAAAGGAATGCCTTAAAGTTAAATATTTTTTGCAAATAGCATAAGTGCAGAAATTAATCTCTGGGGACTTTCTGATTTACAGGTAAATGTTTTCAAATGAATCTTGGCTTTTAAATTAACATTGTTTTAGTGGTAGAAAGGAGTCTGGTGCCATTGGCTTTTACATACTTTTATTTTCTAAAAGAGTTTCTTTAAACATTTTTGTTGTGTTCTAATGTAGTCTAAATTTCATATTCTAATTTATGGCCAAAGCCTGATCCTGCAGGCAGTTGACATGTCACTGTGTTCATGTTGGTCCCATGATAATACTCATGAGTTGGTTATGTGCATGGTAATAATGCAAGTTTACATGCTTTTAGGTGCCTTTCAGAACATCAGAGCATCTCAGACATGCATCACATATTGATTTAAGAGGCTCTTTTTCCTGAGCAGATCAAGATGCATTTGGTTTATTTCCAGATGTTCTTTCTCACTTGTTGTTATAAATTATTTGGATAATGATAGTGCACAACCACTACCTGGTAGTGCTATAAAAACACAAATCAGTACTCCTTGCCAAGGGGCATAAGGGCTTGAGAGGACTGATAGCAGTTGTGGTTTCTGTTCTGTGAGCTAAGAATCAGAATAAAATTACCATGTCATTCTGAGCAAGCAATTGAGTAAGCATTGAATGGTGACTCTGTCAGTGTTGCCTGTCACAACCTAAACTCAAAGGAATAATTTGAAGTAGAACTTCATGTTCTTGTAAAATACCTGCCTCCTCAGCAGCCAAGCACTGAGTGGTGTTGGTATGCCAGGGTTATGCACTGAACTTTAATTCAGGAGCTGGAGAAGTGCTTATTTTGTTCTGTATTGAAGTGAAATCAACACCTTTTGGAATGACATTCTTTAGGCTGTCAGAAATGTAAAAACCCCTAGTCCCCAAAACCATTTGGCTGTGCTGAGGCACAGGAGGCAGCTGACCCCAGTGGCTGATGTGGAATAGGGACTGAAAGGAGCCACTCCCTTCCAAACCTACCATGAGCAGAGGGGTGCTTTTGCTAGGCTGGTGTTGTCTTTTAATTCCTGCCTGTGGAGGCTGCTCACTTGCTGTACATGTGCACTTGTTATACATTGATAAAACAAAAAGCTTTTCTAATGCAACAGAAGGGTGTCTTTTTTTTTTTTCTCACTATTTTCTAGCAAGTAGCTATTGTGGTGTTGTTTGTCCCCAGGGAGTAAAATCAAAACAAATTTATTAGATCACCGTATAACTTACTCCTAAGCAATTTCTTGACCATACAAATTGTTTTGCAAAGCCACAAGGATGGTGCTACCTGGGGACAACGTGCAAACGTTTTTGTTTTGTTTCTTGTTGCTTTTGGCCTGTGCCACTTAAGGGCACTTGGGACCTTAATTCCTTTAAAATATGCAAAAAAGTAGAGTTGTTGGGTCTTTTTGCTGTCATTACATTTTAAATGTTAATAGGCAGTAGTAACTTACTTTGGAAAAAAAACCAGCCAACTTACTTTTCTGCAGTGTTTTCCATTAAAAATGTAAATACTGTATATATGGAAGGCTTGAGTATATGCTGCTGACTTAGCAGGTGATGACAGCTCAGTAGGGAAGTTTGTTTTTCAGCTGGGGCTCCATGTTTGTAGAAGGTTCCTTAGGCTGAAAGGCTGCCCTTGTGCAGGTAGGGAAGTGAATTTGTTCCTTGACTGCAAGTAATAAGGGGATAGCAATGGCAACTGCTAATTGTGTGTCATTATTTGTTGATTGTTATTTGCTCATGCTGAATTTATTACTTCTGGTAACAACTCTGGCTTCTTTAGTTTTCTGTATTGTATATTATTAACCACTTTTAAAAAAGAGCTGACAACACTGGCATTCCCCAACAGCAGAATCCTTTTTAGAGTATCTATAAAATATTTCCTTTCATATTTTAGAGAAAGGGGTGAAAGTAATATTTTTTTCCATGATTCATACTATAGCAGTATGACTAGAAGTATTTATTTTTCAGAAATGCTAGGATTTTTGTTTGTTTCAGCTATTTGCCTAGATCTATGTGATTTTGGGGCTTTTTAAAAAATGGTGAATGATAGCCTGGTTGCAGAATGTATTTTCATTTTAAGGCTTATCTCAGAAGAAAAGACCTAGCAGGTTGTAATGGTAAAATCCTCCTGGAAGGAATTGGTTGAATTATTGAAGAAATGGTAGGCAGCTGAAATTATGGACACTTAATGGAAAGTACTTGGCTAAGACTGTGCCCAAGATCTTGAGAATACTCCTGATACATCATAATAAGGCATTATGTTTGTCTAGTCATGAAGTCTGATCTATTTGATTTTAAATCTCAGATTGTGAGATTAATCTCTGATTCTGAGTAAGTGTAATGATTCTGAGAGCTAGAATATTGTTTGCCATTGTGAACAGTACTGAAGGAGTCTTAGAATGTATATCATAATAGATGCAATTTTATTTGATTTTTTTCCCTAGGCCAATTTAATTTTGATTTATTTGCCTCATTAACCCAAGAATTCAGAAAATTGAATGCTACCTGAGTGAGGTATTATTAACACTAGCGAAATATCTTCAAATTCACTTCATGCTTATAAATTAGTCTTTTGGAAGCATTTTAAAAGCATAATGATGCTGTAGTGAAAATGTACAGCATAATTTAAAAATTGCAAAATGCTTATTTGATTTCAGAAATAAGACTTGGTCACCTAAGTATATACTGATCTATTATTTATGCTTTGAAAATAGAGCTGATAAAAAGCATAAGTGTTCTTGATATTATATTTTGTCATATCTAGCCAAAAAGATTGAAATCCAGAGAAACAATTTTCTGAAGAAATGAAATAGTATGCCCTCCTGAACCCCTGGGGAAAATAGCCTCTCTGTTTGCTCAGAATACGAAGCAGTAAAACAGTATAAGTAAAACAGACAGCCCATGTCACATTCCTATTTGTACAGTCTGGAATGATGTTTTAAAAATATTTTCTAGTTATTTTTGATAAATAAATGGCACAAATAACATCTGCAAACCAACCCTGCTGATGTAAGATTTTTCAGATCAGATTTGTTTGTCAGTGAAAGTTCAGAAAATTGCCTTGCAGAACTTAAGTTGTATAACTCCCAAAAATATGCATACCAAGTGTGTAAGAATATATTTTGTTCTCTTTTGCCTTTCCTTGGAGAAACTAATGTTGATTCTCCATTATCTTTGCTTTTGAGCTTAGAAGGTAGCTTGATAAAAATAGGGGATATCAAAAAGCTCAGCTGCTAAACACATGTTTTAACAAGTTAAATAGCTGTAAGTTCATATTCATAGTGGAGCATCCAGCTATGTATTTGGAATAGTGTATTCTGGTTAAAGCTCTGAGATTTCCCCCTGAGCCAGTACTGCTGCACTGAAAACTTGGCTTAGTGCTTGTAAGATCCTTCCACGGGTGCTGCTCCCAGCTCTGGTCAGGGTGTGTCAAGGACTGATGTGTCTTGCCTGGCTGCTGCTTTCTTCAGGTTCTGCCAAAGGCTGCCGCACCGAGGCTGAAGGGAAGGTCCTCCAAATATTGTGGCTTTCAGAAATGCACTCTTCACTTCAAGGATGCTGCTGCCACTCTAATTTCCATCACTGACATAATAGCTGAGATGGAAAAAACATTCCTTGGGCAGCAGGATTGAGAAACCTGATGTCATGGCTCTACCAATGCCTGGTTACCCAGGACTGGCTAAGAAAGGTGTCCATCTTCCATAACATGGCTTGTTGGGGGAGTGTCCTTTCAGCTGCGTTTGAGTAATAAATGTCTTATGACTGTTGTTGTGCTTTGGACTTTGGTGCTCTGAAGAGTTGGTTAAAACCAGCTTTAATTTTATTTTTGTGAGGATTCTCAGTCAATGGACTCCATCTCAGGCTAAATTCTGTGATACATCCAAGATAAAAGATGCATGTATTTTTTCAATATGTATGTGTTTAATAGTGACCAACCCCCTCCCCCGCCTTTTTTTTTTTCTTTTATTTTTTCAGTCTTTAAAATACAATGATTTAATAAACTCTTCTCTGAGCTTATACTAGGCTGGAATCTTACCTGGTATTTTAATACTTGAGGAAAAGATGGGGTTTACCAGGCTAATGATATTCGATTAGAGTTCCTTCATTGAATGAAAAAAGCTTGGGTAGGGAGTTTTTGTAAGGATCAGGGGTAGAACTCTAGAAAAGGTAACTTTGTGTTCTGTTTGTGTTCTGCTTGCATGTGTTCCCTATTGTATATAATCATAGTGGTGATAATTGGCATACTGAATGAACTGAATGTTTGCTTCTCTACAGCAGGTATAAGAAGGAATGAACACACTAAGTTCTAAATTCAAGCACTTCTGATCCACCCAAGATTCATTTCAGGTTTTTCTTTAGCAAAAGGCTCAGATCATACAGGATGCTTTGTCTAGCAATATTTTTCATTTTTAATCACAAGGACAGTGTGTATAGGTCTAAAGGGAATCACTATGTTTTTATTGAACCTGACTTCGTTGCATCAATCACTTCCTCAGAAGTGTTATTCTAATGTGGTGTTTATCCAGGAATTATGAATTGAAATATTTAGTAGTATTGATAAACAATTAATGGTTTCTGTAATGCCTAGTTGAAAATTCCTTATCTGTGGGCAATGTGTGTCATTTTGCATGCATGGTGGAAGGCCAGAATATGTTAGAGAGAAAAGACACTTTTCAGATGTTAACTTACTATCTTTTATGCTGAAAGTTTGCTAGGACTGCAAGTAAACTATTTAAAAATTATTATTTCCTGGAGTTCTAAGGCATATTGCTAGAGAATGAGTCTGTTTTCACTGAATGAGAAAGTATTCTCAGCCAAGAAATCACAGGAAGCTCTGGGAAATCCAGTTACTGGAGAAAGAAGCTCTTATGTCAACAATTACATGGTATTTGTGGTGGCTGTTCTGGTATGAGAATGCTTAAGTTTCTTACTTATCTTGCAGTGGGAAAATGCAGGCCTTGGCTTTTGTTTTGCCCTCCACAAACAAAATTATTTTTGTTGAGAACATTTAAACAAAAACAAATGAGCAAGGAAATCTCTCAAGACTTAACAGCAAAGCCAGTGCTGGGTCAGGCTTGGGCTTCTCTGCACTGGAGACCTCCAGTGCCTGTCTGCACAAGGTGGGCCATGACTCAGGAGGATGGGGGTGAGCAGCACTTACTGGTGGCAGTGTCACCTCACTAGCATGAAATGAAGGACCTCCAGGAGAAAGTTGTGCCAGTTTGGGCTCCTGATGGCAGCCAGTGCCCATTCCAGGCTGTGATGTCTCTGCTCCTTCTGGTACTTTGCAGGATACTTATAAATAGCGCCTTGAAATGGCAGAAGCTGTCTTTAGCTCTAAAGGGTGGACAGCTGGGAGCTGTTAGGACACACACAGATTTTCCTGTCACACAGTATG
>NC_052022.1:17813037-17850537 GCF_015832195.1 Motacilla alba alba | reverse complement strand
AATTGAGTTGTTATCCAGAAAGTATTTTCTCCCCGATTGCAAGAAATGCCAGTCTGTCACTGTAGATAATAAATGATGGAGATGCAAACTCTGTAATGGAATTTCCCATGTACCTCACACAGCCTGAAAGACGAGAATCCTCTAGATAATATGTGATTGCTTCAAATGCAGTGCTGCACCCTCCCCTAAGCTTTGCCCACTATCAAGTATAAGACCACACAAGTATGATTTTTTTTTTCCCTGCTTGAATTCAACTTGCAGGTAATGATAAGACAATTAAAGGAAATAGTACAAAAAGGGCAAGATTTGGGTCTGTCCCCCAGAAAACAAGGAGCAGATAAAATCACATTTTATTTAATTCTAATAATAGCTGAAATAATTATGTAATAGTGAATTCCTTATTTATTTTACTGGTGTCATTTATATTATTCTGGTAAAGAGGAAGTCTAGTCTAGTCTATATCAATGGGTACTACATTTTTCAGATAAACAGGATACACTATCACTGAAATCAGTAAGAAGAATTTCAGTTTTTGCAATGAAAATCAGATGTAGTTAAGTAACAAGAATTTGGCCCATGTATAAAATCTATGCATTTGGGGTATACAGCAATACACTACAGTTTTTATTTAATTAAGTGAAATGTTCTGTGTCTCTAATCTGGAAAGGGGATCATGCATAGCCTCCTATCATTAAGAAAATATCTACAGGATATTTCATTTTGATAGAAGGCCACAACCTTAATTTTAGGTTGTGACTATGTATTTAAGCATCCTCTTCTGCTGGATACTGATTCACTACTGTTTCCAATGACAAAAGTGTTTTGAATTTTTTTACCAGTCTCACTTTTCACAGAGGCCTTTCTTTTGAGATTTTCCATCATATATTAATTTGGTCTGATGCAATTCTTTTATTGAGTTAACTGTGAATGGAACAGAATACTTTTATCTAAGATCACAGACATACTTTGTCTCTAATGTTTCTTAGCACTTAGTAATGAACAAACTGATTCAGATAAAAGTCTCCATCAGTAATACTTGCAGAGACTTAAACAAGAACATGAATTTTGAGAAGTCTGACAAGTTTTTAAAACGTTCATACATCTCCAGCAGAGAGTCAAGAATAAAAATTCTAAAACACAATAATTGAAACAAGTAATACCCTATCATTGCCAAAACTACTTATGCAGAGGGAATTGTTTTCTTGTGAAATGCCTTAAATGAAGATTCTAATTCTTCAGATGCACAAAAAATAGATTTTTCACATTCTGATTAATCCCATTGCCTCCAGTCTGACATCTCATTTGTTGTTTGTGAAGTCTGAATCTGGAAGTTTGTAGATTTTCTAGTTACTCTGGTACATGACCAAAAATAGTACTTGTAAAGTTTTGATATACTTGGTATCTATTTTTTTTCCTTCCATTTAGACTTTCTAGTCAGATTCACCATGGAGTAACAGAATTATTGATCTGAAGAAAAACCCACAAGTTTTTTGATTTATCATATCTTTATGTTTCTAGTGTATATGTACACACTAACATGCTTTAGCTTGCATGATTTTAAGCAGCTTCTTTTTACTTTTCCCTGATCGAGCTTAAGCAAGGTAATTTCATAGTGTTATTAGTCTTCCTTTAAAATTCCTGACTGGTTGCAATATGGTATTGGCAGCCTCTTTTTTTGGTTGATATTAATAATTAACTAAATTTTGCCTAACAATTCAGATTACCTAAAATGCTATTTTACACTGTGGAATACTAATTATTTCTTCAAATTCTTCTTCTTATGATTGCTCCTGGCATTTAGTGGTTTCTCACAGCAGTGCTGGGTAGTTGTTCAGCTCCTGCATTCTGGTATGGTGGGTGCAAATTTCAGAAAATCATGTAGCCCTTTCCAATATGCTATTGTGCTTTATTGTGTTTCTTCCTGCCATAGTTTTGGTTGAGGTGGAAGGCAGAACATAATCTTTTCTCTCAGAGAAAGGGAAACACAGGTGTAAAAACCTTTGCAAAGCCTCCTGGAGTTGCTGTTGCTATTCAAAGTGAGAGACTGCCTTTCCCAAAGTAAAGACAGGGAGGCAGGCCCTGCAAGAGGTTCATGTACTTTAAGCAGCCAGTCAACTGGATTCTCCACTGAACTCCAACTTCAAATCTGGAAAGCTCTTCTAAACGTTTGTTGAGATGCCAGTTTCTTGGATGAATGCCTATAGCCATATGGCATTGAATTGACACAGATTTTCACTGAATTAACAGAGATTTTCAAATTTCATATGTTCTCATATCCAGCATTATTAGCAAAGTGGAAAGCATTTGCATTCAACATACAAACTTTTTAAAGTATTTATAAATTTCAGCAGTGAATACCGATTCTTAAACAAAACAAGCAGTATTTAGTTTTATCCCTGTAATTTCCCTAATGTGTGTGTTGTCATATCATAGAAGAAAACTATCTTGGTGGTGCTTCTTCTTATTTAGGTCAGGCTGGGGAAGCCCTACTCTGCTTGATGTAAGAACAATATCAGCTGTGGGGTTTCAGTCAGTTAAGTCATGAAACTCCCCAAGGACAGAGATTCTACAACTGCTCAGCGAAATCTGTTCCAGTCCCTAACTGTCGTTTCAAGGATTTTTATTTTCATTATTTCTAGTCTTCTGATTTAATCTGTGACACTTGATTCTCCTTTTTCTGCATTTCCTCCAGTGAGGACCCTTGCTGTAGAGGCAGGTAACCTCCCCTTTTGCACAGGGAGATGCTGAAAGTTCCCCTCAGTGCCACCTTCTCTCCAGGCTGAACAAGCCTTAGCCCCTCCTTGGAGGTTGTGTGCTTCCTACCTGTGTTGGTGGCCTCTGCTGGAGTCCCTAAAATTCACCATCATATAGGTGACACTGGAGAGCCAAAGCTGGGTGGATTGCCCTAACAAGTACCTAGGAAAGGGGAGGAATTGCTGTCCTCAACCTACTAGTTGAGCTCTTGATGGCAACAGTCCCGGTTTCTGCTTGCTTAGGAGAAGACAGTGTTTCAGCTCTTTGATACTTCACTCAAATAAGTCGCATATCTAAATCAGGCATCTGAAACACCAGTTCTTATTTAAGACTGGTGTTTCAGGTGCCTGATTTAACTATGTAACTTATTTGGGTGAAATAGCTGGACATTTCAAAGGATCTGTTGATTTGAGTGAAAACTTCTTCCGTGACCTTCAGTGATTTTTAAATCTCATTCATAATCTATTTTTGGTGTGAATTTCTGTTTATATTAGCTGACTCCTTATTTCTATGGTCCATCAGATTCATCTCAGTGCTTAAAAAAAACCCCTGTATATTTCTTAAATGTATAATGTTACATCACCTACTCTACCTGTTTCATGTGATCAAATATGATTTTTACCATGGTTTTTATTTTTTGGTATGATACATGTTTGTTCTGTATTGTCCCATCAGTTTAAAGGCGTCACTTCCCTTGAGGGATGAGTAATATGAGTAACTCACATTTTCTTGCTAGCTCTATGACAAGAATCCAGCAGCAAATCTTTGGTCACTAGCGCACCATCTTTTCTTTCCTAACAAATCGTGTGTCTGTGCTTCACTGTGCCTTTACAGTTTCAAATAGGATCCTAACATCTGTGCCATTGTCCTGTGTTGTATTTTCAAGGGAAATTTTTTTTCCTAATTTAAAGACACTGTTTTTCACCAGATGACAGGCATTCCTTATGGCTCTCCATTTTCACCAAGGTACTAAAGGCTATTTCAATTTGACTACAGCAGTGTTCTGCCAAGTGGCTGCTCCAAGTTGTGCATTACCCACCAGAAAGCACAACTTGGTAAGAGTGCATTGAGAACTACACCATACATCGATATGGAGGTTATTTGATTTGAAATTGGATTCTAGCCTTCCCTGATGTGTTGTATAAATGGAGACATGTGTTGAGGAAATTCTCATGAAGTTTATGAAGAATGGGATGTGGTCTGCTTTTTGTTTTGCTGTAGAGCTTAACTTCTACTTCTTAAAGTATCAGTTTGAGGTCTGATAAATATTCAGAGATAAAGCATAAGATTTTTTTAAATAGAAAGAATACTTGCAAAAATATTCATTGAGTGGATTTCTACTCTGATATTAGTGAGGTGTAGGTTGCACGCTTTTGTAGCAGGGTGTCTTTTTGACCCTTCTTTAAACATTTAAGACTTAGTTCAGTAGTTCATCCTACTGATGAGACATGTTTCTTAAGTACAGTGCCTTCAAAGTACTCTAAATATATAATATTCTCTGAGAGACATGTCAGTCATTGTCAAGATGAAAATAGCTTAAATGCTAAGTTTCTTGTAAACTGTGTCCTTGTCTTAGAGGCCTATTCATAAGACAGTGATTTACTGTACGTGTGACACTTAAGAATGCTTGAAAAATAGATGGAGGCACACAATTTCATTACAGGGCAGATGGAACTGTAGATATTGTGATGGGGCAGGGGGAAGAACTTGCTGTGCAACTTGCATGCATACAGACAGCATGTGCATGGCCCTAAGGGCAGCACACAGAACTTCACAGAAAACATATTAAATGGGCATAGGGGAAGCATCCTTTGACCTACATAAAAGAGCCTTTGTATAGATTGCATGAGCAAAAGTTTGTATTTTCAAACAGATGAAGATGTGCTACTTCTTTGGAATCAAAGGTAGATTGGCAACACTTTTCAGGAAATGGCAAAATCATTATAAGTTGTGTTTGGTATTCACTGTATTGGTATTCATCATTGTGAAAGGTTTTGGCATCAAGGAGGTTGTAATATATGATCCCTTATGAATTCTGTTGTAATTTACTATTAAATGATCTTCTGTTGTGAAGTGCTGCTACTAACTGAAAAGGAAGCAGAATGAAGAAGGAAACAGTGCCCTGACAAGCCATCTGTAGCCTGGCTGTACGATGGATTCAGAGGTAACTGTAAAGTGATTAGCTCAAGGCTCTAAATTTGCCAAGGGTTGGGGAACACTATGCAGGGAGGGCATGGGATGTGTAGTGCAAAACTTGGCAAGTGGGCTAAAATTAACTGTATCATTCAGAGCATTTATGAAGTTCTTTTCTGAGCTATGGCACCACATTCATCCTTTGATAATGAACTGAAATTTGGCTTTTGGAAAGCATTCTGTACAGGTAAGGTGTTGTGAAATGTGCCAAGTAGGTTGATCCGAACCTAAAATAACCTGTATTTGTTTTGAGGATTAGAAAGAAATTTCTCAGCAATAAAAAGCACCTCTTGGACTTGTTAAAAGCAACAGAAACCCCTTAATATTGAGAAAGAGAATATTTTACTGTGTAGTCCTAAATGTATTATAAAGTTTTTGTTTTGCTAGAAAATCAGAGTTGGTAGGATACGAATAAAATTATTTACACACAAACATTCCCTGTGTCTGTGATTCAAGAAATCTCAACCTCTATTGTACTGCTGTATTAAAGTGTATTCATTAGGTATGTAAGAATAGCAGAAATTACACTTCAGTTTTATCTAAAATGTTTCCCTGCTGTGCACTGTTTTTCTGTGCTGGCTGAATTGTTTTATATCCTACACAAAATTGAAACTTTGGAGTTAGTGGTTCCATGTTAACTAGATGGAAATAAATCTTGAGAGGGGAAAGTTGTTAAAAGATTTCTCACAATGATATAAAACCATACAATAGGCAATTGCCCACTCATGTATTTCACTCACTCTGCTATCACAAATTTTTCACTGCTGAGGGTTTTTTCCTGATTTGCACATACCTGTTTGAAAAATTCATGCACTTCCTTCTAAGTAATCTGCTTCCTATTATCATTCTATAACAGTAGATAGGCCATGGATTCTCTGAGTTAAGCACTTTACAAATGTAAAACAAAGACAATCACTGCACAGGAAAACCTGCAGCGTAAGTAAAAGGTTTACACTTGTACACAAAGGATGGATGGAATAAGGATAACATAAGGGAACAATGAGATAATAGTCTTCATGAAAAACAGTGGTCAGGGCAATGCAGCTGCTTAGCATCAGGCATTATGGCATGAGAGAGTGTTAGTATGGGAAACTGGTGGGGCACTTAATGCTTTTGGAAAATCCTAAAAAACCCACCCCCCACCTCCAGCACTTTAATTGGTGTAGTTAGTTTTACACTGTTTTAATACACATCAACAGTGAGACCATGGAGTCCCAGTCAAGCAGCCATCCCCCAGCACAGTTATAATTTGACCCAGTGCCCAAAGGAGACTGGGCTTTCACCCTGGCTGCAGGGCTTTCACCCTGCCCAGAGAAGAGGCAGGCATCTCACACTGTTGAGTGCCCTCTTCCCACCAGTTCCCATCTGACTAGGCCTAACTCTTCCTGCCTTCTCATTTCTACCTTTACTTCTCTTGATACTGCAGAGATGATTTTAAATAGAAGAAAAGCATAGACAATGATTAGAATGGAGATAGATTTTGTTGTTTTCAGTTGTACATTGGCTTCTTGGATAACTAAGGAACAAACAGAATTGACACCAGATGTTTTATGTGCAACTGCTCCTAAATTGTCCAATGATTATGTGAAGCAAGCCACGTCTGCTAAGAGGCCAGGAGACACATGATGGTGGCAGCAAAACTGTCCCCTGGTTGAGCTTTGGATGCAGTTCCAGAGTGTGTGTGATCCGGGAGACAGCCAGCTCTGTAACGGATGCTATGACCAATATCTCCCTTGTTGAGATCTCACCTTTTTCATTTATAGCATCATCTGTTATATGGCAGTGGGCTATTCAGCACAGGAGATGAGACTTCTGTGAGCTATAATGCACACAAAAAAGTGTGACAAATTGCAATGACAAGGTTGCATTTGTACTATGAGGTACAGTCAGTTGTGATATGATGTAGTGGAATGAAATAATCCCTTCTTGGACAATGCTGGCTGTGGTATATTGTGTGCTGCCAAGAGTCAGTGCTGCAAATACAGCTTGCCATCAGAGAATTATTTCACACAAAGTCAGAAAAACTACTCTCTAATGAATGCACATGTTGTAATAAGATAATAGGGCTGTTGATGCATTATAAGTCTGGACATCCAGCTTCAGATCCATTTTGGATCTGAAAAGATTTGAAATCTATTCTCATGTTGAATTTGTACTCCCAAAAATCCTAGTGCTGTGAAACAGACGTCTAGTTTGCACCATGTGAATATGCGGTAGTATCTGCCTTTTGCTGCTTGGGCTATAGCCTGCCCAAAATAACTTAGTTTTATACTGTCCTGGAGCTTGCTAGAAAGATGTAAGCTCCAGTATTGCATTATAAAACTAAAATAAATTCATCTCAGAATTGAACTCTGCTATGTGAACGGTGTCTGTCTAAATATGGTGAGCATTTCTGAACTTTAAGTGAATTCTAGTTTACATGCTTTTGTCTTACTACCAAGATTTTAAGGACTTTCACAGTTGCTTAAGAGTACTAGAAAATCTTCCATTAGTCTCTCTCTTTTACTCTTTCTTTTTCCTTATATGCCTCTTTTTTCTTTCCCTTTTCTTTTGTGGGAAGGAGCTTCAATGAATTAAAAATTTTCACTTGCATTGAAAACAGTTAATGGAAATAAAAATTCATCTAAATTCTTCTACTATTAAAATGCCTTTTTTAGCCTTGATTGCTATTTAAAACTATGAACATACCTGGAAACAGACAAACCAACCTTACAAAGGAGGTCTGTCTTCCACTGAGTTGTGTTCAAAACTTGTCTTAAACTCAGTGTAGAAATATACAAAATATAGTTATATAAGTGATACTATTTCTTTCAAGGTTTTCCTCTTAGTATGTTTTCTTTATTGACAAAACATTAAAGTATTTAGATAAAAATATGGGGATTATGCCTTTAAATCTCTAGGAAGCTGAAAAAAAACTCAAGTGACTCCTTCCTGGTAGTTTTCTAGACTCAGTAGCTCAGATTCACCACATTTACCTTCAGGCTACTCACTGAATGGCCTCTGATTTACTAGAAAGACGTATGCAACTGAAAAAAGAATATGTGGGATTTTTGTGGATGTTAGAAAACCCTTTCTATCTCATTTTATACTATTCAAATTGTATCTTACTGTCTAATTATATCTAACTTACTAAAATAAAAGACATATTTAAGTATACACATTCTCTTATATTGACATTTAATAATGGAGGAAAGTCCCAGACATGCCCCAGGTTGAAGCTTAAATCGTGTAAACTCAACAGAAAGGAAATGTTGTCTATAGAACATTTATGTAAATCCTGAAGATTAAAATAGAATGATAACACTTTAAAGAAAATACGATAAGGCCTTAAAGCTAAAGTGATCCCTGTCATCTTCTCCACCCTCTCTCCTCCCTTCCCCCTACTTCGCTGCGTTCTTCTTTTACTGAAGAGTCTGCAGGTTTGGTTTTGGTTTTGTTTGTTTGTTTGTTTGTTTTAAACAGTCTTGTAATATTTTTGAAACTGGTTTTAAAGAAGACATCTCTTTGGTGCAATTGCAATTTTTACCAACAACTGCTAAACTCTTTGTAGCAGAGCTCCACTGGTGTAGAACTAAAATCTGGAAGTAATCAGCAACCACTGAACATCAGAAATTCTTCAAAAAACATTTAAACACAGTTGGAGTCTGCTAGTAGTTGGGATAGGATTCAGGTACCTAATCCCTTGAGGTTAGTTGTCATCCCCCATCTTCCTTGTCTTATATGCGGAACTAAAAAGCCCCAGGGTGTTGATGATTGTAAAGAAGCTGCGGCATCGCACCCCCGCTGGGAGCAATAAATAAAGCCTCTGCTGCCATTGTCAGCTGTGCCTTCCCGCCCGCCCTGCTCTGCTTTGGTACGGGGCTGGGGAGGAGAGGGGAGCACCGCCTGTTTAGCCATGGAAACAAACCCGACAGTAACAGCAATCACTGCTGAAAAGCTGGCCAGTTTTGACACGCATGCTTGACCTGTAATACAGGCCAGTCTGCCTGAGAAGTAAACAAAATTGTAACTTCACTTCAGAGAAATATTGGTGTAATTATGTTAGAGATTACATGACTCTGAGCGTCTTTGGATCCTGCTTAGTTCACTTTAAAACAGCTCCCTTTTTTTTTTTTTTTTTTCTCCCCTGGATTGTTTCTGATCTCCTTGTTGTATCTAGTTAGTCTTGATAACCTCTCTGGTTTGCATTATCTCATCTGCTCATGCGCTTCATAAGCAACAAATTAAGAACATCCATCATTTTGCTTTGAAATGAA
Organism: Motacilla alba alba; assembly: GCF_015832195.1. Taxonomy (NCBI): domain Eukaryota; kingdom Metazoa; phylum Chordata; class Aves; order Passeriformes; family Motacillidae; genus Motacilla; species Motacilla alba. The sequence goes on along the minus strand of NC_052022.1, from coordinate 17,841,334 downwards.
CTTGTGCTTTCGCTATGTACAGAAACAAACAAAAATGCCTCCCTCTCACCATCGCAAGTAGAAATGTTTTCTCTCTCACCTCCTATACATGCAAACGGTGCTATGTGTCTAGGTGAACCGAGAGAAGAGCGTGGCTGGGAGCTGGCAGTGCAGGCTTTGAGCTTGGCTCCCTATTCCCAGTTTGCAAGGACTGAAGCAAGTGCTATGGAACGGCTAAAGGAGAGGAGAGGACTGCTGTTCAATGGCCACTCACACTTCACATTAACACTCTTACCTGTTTCTATTCTAGAGAAAGTCTTTGAAGAGGAAGAGGTGAAGGCAAGTTACTTTGGGGATCAAACTTTATAATATAGTACAGAACTTTGCTAAAAAAATACTGCACTCAATTATAAAACAAAGCTGCTTCTATTCTTTATCCTGGCCCCTTCTCAGTCTTGTAATAATTTTCTTCATATGACTGGGACACATGTGACTGAATGGATTTTTCTTTTTTTTTTCCAAAATGTAAAACTATCTATATACTCTGCAGTTACTGTAATTGCAATTTTCCCAATTAATCTGCAAGGCACTGTTTAAAAAAGGCTTGATTTCTGCTCTTCCTTTGGAATGATCCTCTGCACAAAAGTAAATTTTACTCACTAGAGAATAGCACTAAAGAGCAGTCTTTTTTGTCTGTTTGTTTTTGTTGGTTTGTTTGTTTTGAATAATACACGTTTGGCTTGCAGTTGTATTTAAGTATTACAAGCCTATATAACTTCTAGACCAGGGTCCAAAATCTCATCAATGCTATAGAAAAGATTTGTAATAGAGTCAAGAATGTGGAAAACCACAAGAAAAGAATTAGTCATCAATGAAATCCACCTTAATCACACTCTTAGCCCTTTTTAGGGCCACAAGATTTGTGATGGATTGATGAACTTATTGTTGAAAATCGAAGTGGCTTTTGGGTGAAGTGGTATTTTTCATCCCAAATTTTCCAGAAAATAGAAAATTTGCTGAAAAATTTTGTCCTAAAAACTGGGGACTCTGTCATCAGGTGCTGAGCTAATTAGGTTTCAAGTAAGCTTAAAAGAGTAATATACATTGTTCATATTAATTTGCTTAAATCCCACAAAAATTTGTTATGATCACTACCCAAAATTTGTGTTGATTTTAATGTTCAATGACATGAAAAGCAAAAGTCTACAATTTTCCATTGACTGCAGTGGGATTTCCCTGTATTACCTTTGAAGAATGGTGTGTATGAACATGAGAGAGAATTAAATCTTTTCCACTGCCTGCCAGTATAGGCAGCATCATAGGCCATTATGTCAGAAATAATTTAAAATCACTTAAACATTTAAAATAGTCCACACAAAACGATCCTAGAATGGAATTATATCACTTTAAACATTTGATTATGATTACATTTTATTATTTACATTTCAGTAGCTGAGACTATTTTCTGTTCCTTTCTACATGATATTTGCTTAAAGTAATTATACCAACTGAGAACAGTGGCAGATTGAAATTAAATGTTTGGATTAAATATTTTGTCAGCAAACATGCATCAACTGCTTTACTACTGCTTCTCTTCTTCTCTGCATACTGATTACAAAAAGATTGGCTTTTATCTTGTCATGATTTTAAAATGCTTAGATAAATGCTATTTGATATTGCAGCTTGGAAGAAAATCTAGAAAGAATTTGGATCTAAATAATAAGGAACATGTGATGTGTAAGTGAAAAAAAAGACATTATATGTCTATCAGCTCAGTGCCTCACCCTCTCCTCAAACAGGCTACTTTTATTTCCAATTAATGTGTTGCAGTTAGGATCAAAATATGATTAGCTGACAGCTTCCACATTGCTGCTGATCTAAATAGATGAACTTCTCATGGAGCTTTTCAGAGGCCTAGAATTCAAAACACCCACTGCTTTCTAATCCTGAAACATGGGAAAACATTTTGGTGTTGTAATAATAATAATGAAAAAGTCTGTTATCACCTATCTAACAGAAATTCTCATTAACCTTAACAAGACTTTCATGTGTAGATAAGTAAATCTGATACGACTTTTCAACAATGGCAGTTTCAGTGCAGAAACTTAGAAACAAAACTTCAAACTGATACAACATAGCTGTCTGCATCCTCATTTCAGCTATGTTTTACTTTGCTAAGCCACAATTCTCACTGCTCTAACTGAGAGCTGGGATAGTTTCCTCTCTTCCCTGGCAGCCCTGTGACCCCTGCCATGTGTGTGGGTGGAGGGAGGAGCTCATTTGGCTTCTTGATCTAGAGTTTGAATCTCAAAATGCTGCTTTCTCCCTCCACCTGAACTGATTGCTTCTCCTCTGGATGCTGCCGGTTTCTGTGACCATGACTCTCTTTTCCTAGAGATGGCCCCACTTGTTTTTGTGGTTATGTCAGCTTACATGCTTCCATTTCTTCCCTATGAAAATTCTTACAGAATTAAGAATAACTTAGCTGGACTCTACAGATGTTTCTCCAAAAACTGCTACATGCAATAGAAAGTATTTATGACTTCTAAAAGACTTTTTTATAACTGAGCTTCACTTAAAAAAATTTCACATTATTAGATAAAAGCTGTGTGTCTTCTTTTCCTTTCCCCTTGCTTTCTCTAGGGACACAAGGAAGAAAATGTTTATATTGAAAATAGTACTGTGTATGGATGTGTATTATCTTATACTTCTTTTCGTAAAAAGCCCTCCCTTCTGTTTGGCTTCTTGGTAAGCTCTTGTTCTTGTGCATTCTTGCCTAAGGAACAGACAGGAAAATAGTAACAGTTTTGTTTCTTGAGGATGAAGGGAGGGGAATACAACAATCTCTAGTCTTTCAAGAAAAGGCCATTTTTACAAGGTAACAGAAGAGGATTTCTCTTTGACCACATTACCCCAGAGACTCATCCCATTTCATCTCGCCATATGTTGTGCCAGCTTCTGGAGTATCTCAGCACAGGATTTTCTAGCCTCTTCTGTGATGCATTTAACTTCAACTTTTGTAGAAAGAAAAGGAGGATATTCTCCTTCAAAGCCATTTCTTAGTACTGTTTTACTGTTTGAGAAGAATAGAAGGTTTCTAGAATACTTTCTTGGTGGGTTTAAAAGTCTTCAGATATAAACTACACAGGATACAGTTATTATAATCAGTAAGCAAGTTAATAAGATGCCATGATATTGGAAAGGCTAATGGAAAAATCATAGTAAACAGATGCATTTTTAAGGCTTCTCTAGGGCAAGTTTGAGTAGTGAAGTTTGGAAAGCCCTTAGCGCACATCCGCACCAATGTATGCTTTAAATATTCCGCTGGCAACAGTGTGAGTAATACAGTAGAAGCAATGCACCTGACCACATATGGTCATTTCTATTTTCAGTTTAATTGCCTGTTAAGGAGCACTGAGGAATTCCAAATCATTCTAGTGAGTTTCATCAGCCAGCTGTGAAATACATTGTTGCAGCTACATAAAAATTAAGACTTACAAATAATATGTCTATATGCAAGCAGCTTGCTTTCCCACCCAAGGATGTTAAAGGTGCTTATGTGTCATGGATGTAAGAAAACATTTGGAAAAGCAGACCCAATTCATACTGGGCACATAACATTTGGTTTCCTATTGAACTATAAAGAGGAAAAAGGCATAATCAAGTGCAGAAACTTTTCAGAGCTGTCAGCTAGCACAAAGCTGCTTCTGGGAAAACAAACTGCGCTATTTACAAATTGTGATATCATCAAGAACTATTTATATAGTGAAAATAATTTACACTCCAATTACGTATTTGTAGATAGTCCAGCCAGAAATGGCCATTGTGTCATCCAGGCTGACCCCCAAACTAGAAATGAGACTACATCTAGCTTTTTAATTATGAATTATACTTTTCTTGGTGAGGACAAGTTTTTAAATATTATTATTTTTATTACAGCATTGAAAGCAGCTATGTTTTCAAAAGCAAAGCACATTTCAAGAGACTAAAAAAAAGAAAGTTATTAATATGTAAAGGGCTTTTTGGCAATTAATCATGGGCTTATAGGATGTGCTAGATCATCACTTCTATTTCTTGCAGAAGAGTAATTTTTTTTTAGGTTTTTTTTCAGTCAAATTTAATTTGTGGTAAACCTTGGGTGTGCACTGCTTTACTTGGGAATTGATCTGTAATCCGTCATTCACTTGGACTTTTCTTCTTTTAGCTTCATTCGATTATTCATAATTATGTACATTCATAAATTAGATAAGGCTGCTAGATTTATTTTCTCTGCCCATAACCTACTAGCTAGACTTGATAGGTAGAGATTTCTTGTTTGGGTAAGCAATGGATGGGTAGCTGCTATAAGGTCTTTAATATGAATCTGTGGAACAGGACATGCTGCATTTGGAGATGTCTGTTGCAGAGAACACTTTTTCAATATGTTCAAATTCACATAGTTGTTCGTACCCAGTGCAAATTATCAAGGATAATTAGTTGCTGAAAAAAACCAGTATCAGTGAGCAAGAGGGGACCAGGTGTTTCCCAGTGCTTAATAATACCTGTAGAGAAAGGGCACACACTTACCTGAAAGTTATTTGGTCTTTCCTTATTACAGGATTGAGATATCTGTAAAAGATTTGAGTAACAATGTATTTATCTATTTTTTTAAAATCATACATTTAACATTCACTTGTGTAATAAAAAGTTTTACCGGAGTCTCTAAAAGCATTTAAATGGGCTGAGGGAGAGAATGAACACTTAAAAAAATATTCTCCTCACAAAACTGTTGACAGAGTTAGCTATGTTTGCAAACCCTGAGAGCTTGGGCAAGTGTAATGTTTGAAAAATTTATCACAAAAAAAAATTGAAATATTTTCTGGATGTTTCAGAAGTCTTTACTATATCGGCATAGATAATTTCTCCCTGTATTTTTAGAAATTATTTTCTGCATGCTCTGTGAACAGCATTGGGCGCTGTCTGAGGCAAGTTACCTCTTACTGGAAAAAGTTCTGAATTGAACATATTAAGCTTCCAACTTCTCTTGCAAATCTGTGTGGAAGTTGCAGTCTGCTTTTCAAAATCTCAGGAGTAAAGAGAGTATTCTAATATTTTCTGTAGCTAGTGGAACTAGCTACAGAACAGCTATAATTTGAGCATTATGTCTTAACAAATATAGTCATGTATGGCAGGAATTCAAGAGAAATGTGCATGACTGTGCTAGAGTTGGCTCATTGAGAACAATATATATGTGATGTGTAATGAGGACACAGCTCATACAGAAGTAACCACCAGGAAGATGTCAGAAATAAGACAGAGGCTCAGTTCCTCACTCTACCTGCCAATGCCAAGTAAAAAACACTACAGGCAGGATGAAATCCAGGATGGTTGAACATTGCAGGTGATTTGAACAGCAGAACTTTGCTATCAAAGCAATACTGCTGCCTTGGAGAGAAAATAATACAAATAATATATAACAATGTCTTTGTTTTTAAAGTGCTTCTCCTCACAAATTATCATGAAGACTGAAGGGAAAAGTTTCTGAAGTTATCTAGGCTATTTCCTGTCACCGATGAATTGTTTCTTCCTAGGAATTCCCACATATCAGCTTTTCACTGTTAGATGTCTTAGCAAATGAGAGACTGTCAATTCTGCTGAAGAGGCAGAACAGAGCCCAGAAAACATGAAGATTGCCCTGAGTTCAACTAAACAAAAGCAGCTCTTTGGTCAGTTGACTTAATTCAAGATTCCCCTTAGTTTTTCTCTCTGCTTTCAGGTCTCTTGACTCTTGAAAAAAATCTCCTGTCATTTATCATTGCTCTGAAGCTCTCCAGTCTGTAGCTTTGATTACAGTACCACAAGTGACTTGACCTAATATGATCTGCAAATGACCAAATTATTTCTACAGAAAGATACCCACATGACCTTATTTCTGGCTATGAATTCTCTACCTATTGCCCTACATTTTCAGTGAATCCCATAATTAGGATGGGTAAATGCAGTTTGACTGTTTCCTAAGACTGTACTGAGATGGGAACTAAATCTAGGGCTGATGAAGTTAATGGACTAGCTCTCTGGGCCCCCTAGAGTGCTCTTCATTTTACTTGTTGCCAACAACAACCTTTTAATCACAACCACATCTGCTAGAAGAGTGAGTGAGTTGTAAGCTTTCGTGGTTGAACCCTCTTTCACTGTACTCCACAGAGATGTAGTTATGCTGCATCTTTATCCCAAATTGTTATTTAAAATTTCGTACCCCCTGAGATATTTTTGGGCCGCTGTGTTCTCTATGATACTTTACATCCATACTGTGGAAAGAAAAGCATGCAAGGTCTGTTTTGGGTTTTTTTTTTAAGACAAAAATGTGAAGCTGTTGTCTTGATTTCCAGTGTCCTCAAGGAGCAGAATAATCAGCTATTTTACACATTATCAATCACATGAATTAAATTTTGCTTGTTTGTTTGTTCTTAAGTAGGGATGCTAAAAAATAAATGCATGTTCTTCTAGCCTAGAGCTCAAGATAGCTGGATGTCTTATCACATTGTTTTCAACTCCAAAAGGCACATAAATAGTCCCACTGGTCAAGAATTCTGAGTGGTTCCTAATGTTAAATAGTATTGTAGAGCTTGTCCAAGCTGTGCTAAGTATTTTTTCTTTTCCCCTTTTTCTTTTTTTTTTTTTTTTTTTAGTTTTTGTTTTGATTTAGGTTGTTTGGGTTGTTTTTGGGTTTTTGCCCCACTTAGGCATATTTTGGCTATTCTCTTTTTAAAGTAGAAAATGGTTATATGATTACTTTTACTGTGATGATGATGTACACTTTTTCTGTGAAAAGAGTTTTTATGGACAGCAATGATTTTCTCATTATAGCTGTAAGTGCCAATATTTTACACTCATAGTCTTTCTGTTATAATTAATTCTACATTAAAAGATTAATAAGATAGTGGAAAATGGTGGCTAATTTTTCCAGCTGAAACTAAGGAGGGAATATAGATGGACAGAATGTAATTAAAGAGGCTGGAGTTTGGCCAAGACGCTGGCATTGTTATTTCTGCTCTTGCAAAAATACCATGGGATCTTTAATGGCCCTGAGTGGCCGCAGTTGTACGTCTCTTTTGAAAGATGGATACTGGTGATCATCTACTGCCTAGTGAATGCACTGCTAATGCCTGCCTGGCTGAGAGCTGAGAATAAGAGCAGGATGAAGAGATTCATTAAACAGTGAAAGATCAAAATGAATGAATGGTGAAACTGAGGACCCCTGCCTTCTCTAGGAAGTGTCTTATTGCTGCCTTGAGGAAGAGGTGGTCTGATCCACAACTCATTGAAATCAATGAAAAGAATCTAATTGATTTCAAAGGATTTTGGCTCAAGCCCTAAGTTCCATTTTATCTTGCTCTTTGTTCTCTGACAAGGATTAAAGTAACCAGGAAGACTTGTATCTGACTATGTATTCCCAAAATATAAAATGAAATAGTCTTTATCTGTTTAAACAGATTTTTCCATAGGGGCTGCTGCTCAAGGTCAGGAGAAAAGAGTCTAGGCAGGTCCCTGGTTTGGAGCACAGCCTCACCTAGGTTGTGAAATGAAACAGTTTGGTACATATGGCCCTATGGAACTCACTAGTCATGCAATTATGTCTAGAGGATTTTTATTTTCACTCTGAATTTAAGGGATCTGTTTACAAAACATTGGCTTTACCTCATTTTTAAATGGGCATTCATGGAGTGTATGTGATCAGATAAACTTCACATCAAAGTCATGTTATGAGGAGCTGCACTGACATGCTGGTTTGCTGGTGTATTTTTCAAACTACTTCTATAATTTCACCTCCTATTTGGAATGAATGTGAAACAGTTTTACCCCTAGATAATCAAAGAGCTTTCTGCTACCACTAAAGCTACCTGGCAATTTCTTTTTTGTGCACTGTTTTTGGGCAAAAAGTCAATTGCTTTACTGGTATTTGTGAGCATATTGTACACAAACTGTGTAACTATTGTCTTGATGCGAGAGTACCAATATCTGTTCCTAATCTGAATTTTTCTGATGAGTTGCACAGCTACCAGAGTAGAATCTCATCTGTTAATCCTTGCAGAAATCTAAAATGCAAAGAATTTCCATGTTTCAGTCCTACAAATGGCCTTCAACCATGTGTACAATGTTGTTGAAAACATGTAGGCAGTCAACTCTAGTGAGGCAGAGTTCATATTCAAGCTACACTTGCATATGTTGAAATAGCATAGGAAGAGTTTTTTACCACTGTCTTTTCTTCCCCTCTAAAAATCACTAAAAGTTTTTAAAATCAAATATTTTTCCTAGTCTTGTTTTCCAGTGTCTTTCCATTGAATCTTTCCTCTATTTAATGTGTTCTCTCTTTCATTAGCAGGGGAATGCAGTTAACAGTGTATGACTTAAGGGGACTCTCTTTTACAAGACCTCTTTTAGTGAAAAATTCTTTTGAGAGTATAATGATCTAGGGCTTTTGGTTTTTCTTTTACTCACATGCAGCTTTTCCCTTGTTTTGGTATTTTAGTGACTGCAGAGAAATTACCCTTGAAGTTATAGTATCAGTATTGAACTGACATCCAGAGGAAAAAAACCCATAAACGCTTATTTCATACCCCCATATTTTTCTGTTGGTTTGTTGTTAACTCCTTTCTTATTGTTTCTTGTTTCCTTGTAATTAGACTTAGAGAAGATTTTGTTATTAACAGCACCTTGCTCACCTTTGCAGTGGGATAGAAATGGCTGTGCAAAATCTTCCACCTCACTGGGAGGTGGACAGAAACTGGCAGTCACACAATCCAGTTTTCTTCCTGTATTATCCTTGGGGGCCATCAGTTTTTCTTTGTGTGTGCAATCTTTTCTGTTACTTTTGTTATTTCTTCCAAGTAGTCATGAAATCTGAATACAAATCATTTTGGTGTGGGAATTGACATCACAAGGAAGCTTGAAACTAAAGGGCTGACGTTTTGATGCTTCTGCCAGAAGTGGTATCCCCCAAATAATTTATTTTCCCAGGGAATTGTGAAATGTTGCAGCAGTCAAATGCATAGAAATGTTTTTCAAAGTGAAAGGGACCTAAGTATTGTTATTTATGCTAACCAAATATTTCTGCTCTGGCCCAGATTCCACTGTTTTACCAAAGTGTAAGTGTGAGATATCAGTCTAAGTATTACACTCTCGAGACAGCTCAGCTTCTCTTTGTTTTCAAAACTACAATCATCTACTGTTTATCTAAAGGAGAGTCATTGATAGCTGGTTGTAGTAGTAATTCACACAGTTGATGATATTGATAAAGACACTGACTGGCCTTAAACAAATCAGAGGTTGTTTACTCCATTTGCAGTTTTAACACACTAATCTTACCATGTATGAGAAGAATCATATTCCCTCCCATCTCTTACACCTACAAGCTATGGATCATCAGCATCTAGACCAATGCTCTTGTTTGGTAACACAGAGACTTGCCAAAAGCTAGTCAGTGGCTTAGGCCTTTACTAGATCATGGTGCTGTCCCCATGCCTACTGGGCACTGCAAGTAAAGCAAGCTGTCAGTCTGATGTGTTTACAGACAGATGGGTCAGGAGCAGAAGCAATTTTTTTCCAATGTGACCTGACCAGTGCAGAGCTGGAGAGATTTTGCACATTTATAAATGACCATCTTCATCAGACATCCAGTATTACGAAGCTAGTTGCCCAAAAGCCTTCTGTGCTAAGTCAGAGAATTAGAGCCAGTACTAGTTGGACCTTTCCATACCACTGCATGGATCTTTCACAGTTTCTAGAAAGCTCACATGCCCAAAGCTGACTATATGCTATGGAGTTCACATATTGTCCTTCTATTCATAGGATATCTTACCAATAATGAAGAAAGAACCAGGGCACATATTATAAGTATGCTTCTCAAATGAAACATTTTATCTTTCTTCCCTAATGTTTCTCATAAGAATACCATCAGGTCTCTCTATCACCTTTTTTACTGTTTCTTCATTATAAAGAGCCATCTCCCTATGTAAGCCATTATCTAAAACAGAGCTTACAGTTATGATTTGCACACAGGGATGCTATTTAATGTCTGATATTCTTCATGACCATTCTTTCACTTTATCTCATTTTAGAATAATGATAAAAGGAGTTTTGCTTCCCTGCTGCTCACTCTGCCCTTCTCTGAGCTTGCTTTCCTCAGCCTTTAAAAAAGTAAACTCCAAAACCCTGTTTGAAACAAGCTATGCTTAATCCTTGGTTCTATCAGGAATGCTCTCAGTTAAGGATACAATAGGTATTTTGCCTACAATAGGCAAAATTTTCCATATTTCATTTACGCCCTGGCTGTGGCATTGGTAAAATTTGGCTCTGTGCATGAATTAGAGTAGACTCAGAGCTCTTCAATGTAAAGCACAGTGTGCAGTCCTGACAGAAGGCTTTTGAGTATCTGTAGAGGCCAACTCCCCCAGCTCTCTTCCAGAGTAGTAAGTATCTTAGGATACTTACTGCTTCCAGTAAGTTGTCTGTCTAGGAAATTGCAACATGATTATTTAAACTGCATTCTGCCTTTTACTACAGCTGCAGAAGTATGGAGAGAGCCTAATGGGAAAGAGGGAGAATACAAAAGTCTTTATACTTCTTTACAGTCTATATACATTGCTTCTAAACTATATTTTTACCCTTAGCATTTATAGAGGTTTTTATTTGTTTCTTTCTTGAGACGTGATTTTTTTTTTTTTCTGAAGAGACTGGCTATTCTGTTACCAAATTTACAAAACTTTTGGAGGGTAATCAAGACATACCCTAGAGACTTCAAGAGGAGGTTCTTTGATGTTAGAATGTGCTTCCACTGGTCATCTATCAAAGTCTGAGTCTGGTCACCTTGTGCATCATAGGGCAACATGCACATTTATGGGCTCTTAGTGTTTGTCAGGTAGCTGAGCTTTCAATACAGGAGAGAATTATGTCTGTGTCCCACCTTCTCCTCCTTCTAAAGCGATATTTTAAAATTATGAACCATATAAAACCTTCCAAACACTGAGATCATGTTAGCTCAAGGTACGATGGCAAAAGAAATTCTTAATCAATGCCATTATACATAAACCAGTTCCTCATGGTCTTGCATCTCCTTCTGCATCTTGGAAACAGGAATGATGTACCCTGTATGTCTTTCATGCTTTTTCTGCTTTATTTTAATTTCCTTCTTCGGCAACCCTTTTGAGAAAGGAAAGAAGAGGAAAGGAAGAAGAGAAAATAGAGGGAGGAAAGGCAACAATAGAAGTTTCTTTTGCCACTTGATCTTCACAAAATTATAGAATCCAAACCTTGGAGAGACCTTGAGATGAGTCCTTTTTGTCAACAGCACCTTTATACACAGGCTCACACTATAAAACCACTACTGGTCTGTGCTCTCCTGATGAAAAAAAGTAGTCTCACCCTGCTTCCCTGACATTTCCATGTGAATCTGTAGAAGAGGTACTTCTTTGAACCCTGTTGTCTCAAGGGCTGTGGCAACTCTGTGGACCCCCTTCTAAGAGAGTTCCAGGAAGTCAGATGAAAAGAACAAAGATAATTTAAAAGTTTTGAAGAGTTAACAGACAACAGTAAAATAATACTTTCTGAAGGACACTTTCTAGAGGAATGTAGAATGTATATCCTCCAAGGTATGACTGAAACAATATGGAATGCTTAGGCAATTGTTTCCCAAGGAAAGGAGTGTTAGTTCTTTATTTTGGGTAATTAAAAATTTGTATTTGAGAGAACATGGAAGAAAACACTGTCTTGGATGGTATGACTTTTAACAAATGGGAATAAGACTGTCCTGGCTGATCTAATAATCTTTTTTCTGTTTGGAATGATTGTTGATGTACTTGGTCCCTGCCCATGTGCTTTTCAGCTTTCTTACCAAGGGCCAAGTTAATCCACTGGGTGCTGCTAGTGCAGATGAATTTTGCTCAAGAATTTTAACTTTTTTAGTGCCAAGTTATGCCTTAAATTTGAAGCATAGGTCTGAAGCAGTGTGATTTCTTATTAATATTTGACTCTTTTTTCATCACAATGAGTCTTATTTTCTGCTGTCCAGGTGAGCATAGTGTTTGTAAAGCTAATAGATCATTCATATTCTATGCAAGAGAACTTTGGCATCATTGTCTTGACACATATCCCAGTTCCCTTCTCCTGATCTTTTTGACTCCTCTTACCTTGGGGATTGTATACTGAAGTTATCAATACTGATCTGATTTGTGTCACTAGAAAATAGATTGAGCTTTCAAATGAGTGAAGTAAAAATATACAAAATACGTTATTTTTACACCAAAACCATTTGATGGTCAGTGTATCTTATCTGAATCACATTTGGTTTTGTAGTTGAAGAATTCCTACTCTTTACCCTGTAGCATTGAATGGTGTACAGAAAAACTGAAAAGGTACTGGATGCTATTTAGTGACCAGAAAAGACAGCCTGGAAACATGGCTTTTGGATTCTTCTTTTGTTTACCCATTTTTAATCTATTTGGACTTGGTTTATTTGTTTAAGTATGTAAACCCATTTGTGCTTACCTGCACAGTTTTTACAAAAAATGGTGAATGAAATTATGATAAATTATTTACCTATATCTTCTGAGAAGTGATAACTCAGCAGCAGGAAAAATATTTAAAATTAGTATACTTGTTTTGTTTGATTTTTATTACTGTGTTTTTTCAAGAATTTAATTGCTTGCTCCCTTTTCCCAGCCTTGATCCTGTCTCTGCTCTTCCTTGTCTCTGAAATGCTTTCTTTCTCTCTTTTGAGCCACTCACTACTTCATGTATTTTCCCTTAAGCCCCTCCTTTTCTGTCTAGCTTATGATTGACTCCCTTTGAAAAGCATTTTGTGCTATTGTTTGTTGACTTAAATTGTATTTTACATAAAAGGTAAAAGATAAATAAAGGAAAGGGTGGGAGATGATGCATTAATATGTGGGCTGAGAGATGGAACAAAGGGTTGTTTTTTAACTCAAGCTGAAAATAGAAAAAAAGATACTTGCTGCACTTCTGTGCATGTCAACAAAACTATAACTTTACTCACAGAATAAAAAAGTATGTTTTTTTAAGCTACTGAGATATAAGTTAAAAATCTAACCATGTTATTTGCTAATTAAAAAAAATCCTAGGCTTCTTTGTAAACACTTTTATGTTGGACTTGTGAGCAAAAGAAAATCATTTGCATTATGAAAAACTCCTGTAAATATAGCATCCAAATTGCAATGTGCAGCTCTAGCAGGACATTGCTTAAAGAGATTTTGTTTAAAGCATTTATTGAAGGCATATATTACAGCATATCATTTACTGGCTGGAAGCCATGCAATATGTGTCTTAACAAAAAAAAAATTACCTTGTAATATGAGCTCCTCCAAGGCATAATTATATAATAAAGTTCTTATTGGGAAAACTGGAAGAAGGCCAAGCCTTGTCCAAATATAGTGAATGTCAGAGCCAAATTTATTATCCTTAGCTATTAACAGGAGAAGGCAGGTTTTGTTTACCAAGCCTAATTCTCTCCTAATTACAGCCACTATAAAATAATTACTATCCATGGGATAACAACACAAGGCAGAGTGACTAACAGAAGAAACTGCAGGGGTTAGAAAACAGAGTGCAATTCTGTGTCATTTTGAACAGCTTGTGTACTGCCATGAACAAATTAACGGACTTCATTAAGGAATTATGTTTTAAGAGTGGCTTTGCAGTGAAGCAGTAAAGCAATTAATGCATCTTATTTGGTCCTAGATCTGAGTTCTAGTGTGGTTTTAGACAGCAACTTAATTTCTTTGTCTTTTTTTTTTTTTTAATGTATCAGGTATAATAGGATGTAACAACATTACTGAATAAGATCAGTAATGAGAATATGGAAAGGGCTTTATTTTTGACAAATGATACCCATTTTCCACTGAAACAAAATGTTTCACTGAGTAAATTCACATGAACTTAATCTTAATTGAATAAAAAACAAAGAGAGAGCCCAAATTACACTTAAAATAATTTCCATATTCAAATATTTATTTCCGTTACACTTTGGGTAAAAACTCACAGCACTAAACAAATGTTATATATAATCTCTATGTTTATATTTGAGCAAGTAAAGTAGGTTAATGAAAAAAAATTTCAATATTTCATTGTTGCTCTCCATGAAAGTCAGAATAGAGTATTTCTCAGCTGAAACAGAATACTTCATTAAATTTGCATTATTTTGATTCTCACTTTGCCTATTCTCTTCCACCTTGTCGTGCAACCCCAGAGGTGCACAAAAGTACTAGGGCAAGGGGTTTTTCACAACTGGAGTGTATGTATCAAAATCAGCCTGTACACAACATATTCACAGTGTAAAAGGTTAGAGTTCAAGCTGTCTTCTCTTTGTAGCAGACAGTTCACCCTATAGCAGGGCTAACTCCCTGATTTTAGTGACTTAGTGGGAACTGGCAAACTCAACACACTTGGGAGTCTGTTTTAGATACTAGTTTTAATAGGCCTCCAGATGGCCACATGAAAGCAAAAGGATTATTATAGTAGCCCCCAGCCGTGCCATGATAGATAAAGGTATATTAGAGTTTCCTTTATAAACCCCCTTTTTAAGGGTTCTATAATTCCATTATGAAATTCTCTTAGCACCACAAGTCAATATAAAGTACTCAGCCCACACAATATGTTTTAGGGTTTTTTAAAGGATGTATATCATTGCAGCCCCTGTTTATCCTGTATGCATAGGAGTGGTTTAGATTACTTTAAAGAGTACTTTTGTTCACAATTTAAACAGAAGCTAATTGTGAAAGTGAAATTTAAATATGCATACCCTCAGCTGGGGTGAATCAGCTGACTGTCTTCTGTCTTTTGAGATTTGAGATCAGCCAAGTGACTCATTTATATCCACCAAGCATCCTCTCCTCATTATTAGTCAAGGGCAAGAAGAGTAGAAACCAAAGCTATGCCACAGAACTAAAATGTTAGAAGTCTTGCCGGACACCCCGTGTGAATATCACGACAGCACCCCAGAACACTGGGACAGATAAACACAGATCCTTTGTATACCTTTCAGCATGTCCTGGATCTGTCAGAATTCTATGTTTTGATTCAAAATTTTGCTAATTTACACAGTCGTATTAGAGACAGGGTGCTCTTTAAGCTGGGACGAAGTCAGCTAGCTGACTTTGCTAGCTGCATTTATCCAGTTCTGCTGCTTTGCTCTTGTTTCCCTGGGCTCTAACATCAGTGCCACTAAGTTGTTAGAAAAGTTTATTTGCACATTTCAAACAAAACCTCAAAATTTAATTTCATAAAACAATTCCACACAAGGTTTCTTTGAAAAACACAAAGGAAAGTGCTGCAGTTGGTCAGTTATCTTCTTTCTTTATCTAACCATAAAATTGAAACGGGGTTTGCATTTTTTCCTTCTAGTTTGATCAAACAATTTCCCGCTGTCTGACAAATTCTGAGCAATTTCCTGAACGACAAAACTGTGAATGTGGACAGCAAACCTATCTAAGTATTAAAGTGACTTTCAGGTGTGAAAACCGCAATTGATTCCTTTCCCTGGTTTTAACACTGGTTTTCTGATATTAAAACAGAAAGTGACTTACTGCAACATGAATGTTATCTCCTCTCCACGTGTCACATCCTCTCAGGTTATACTTTAAAGTTCTCACTGCAAAGGCCAGTCCTGTGCATTAGCATTGTAGAAAAGGATGTGCCATTGTAAGATATTGTGTCAATAATTCTACATATTTATGAAGCCCAATTATGAATTGATATGATCTATCATAATGGTTCTGCCATGTCAATGTCTGCATATTAACTGCTTCATTACAGGATGATACGGTGTCAATCACAGTTTTTCAGGAGTCCAGATTCACTGCTAAATTTTCGTCATTTATCTGCAATTGCATTAAAAATGAAAGGCTAACATGTCTGCAGCCTATTAAGTTATGCTTTTAATTAAGACTTAAAGAAATCTGGACAATGAGAGTGGAAATGTTTAATGCTTTGCATGTTCCAAGAGAATAAATATCTTTATTCATTTGGAAAACACTATTAAATTTTAAAAACATTTTGGGAATACTGTAACTGTGCTGCATGATTTGCACATCATTCTATCACATAAAATTAAAAGCTCTACAGAGAACTACAGCTTAAATATTATAATAAAATACAACACTTACAAATGAAATTATACCTAATTTTCCTTTAGATATGTGTCCCATATCTTCTTAATAGTTTTCTGAAGACCTCCGAGTTGATAAGTAGCGCATTTGAATGGGATACATGTCTTCAAATATTGCAGAAAATTCAAGTGTGAGATGTCACGTACTGTAGCAAATTTGCTACAATACCTAGGCACAAAAGGGTGAGTTAAGGATGGACTGTCAGCATGGAGGTCGTTGACCTGGAATGAAAGTAATGTACAGATCTAGAGCACTAATGAGGGAAACAATGACTTCCACAATAATGATGCGCAATGCTGTATAACATCCCATGTATTCTTGTATAGCCTGTAAATGTCACAGGCCTCAACTAGAAATCAGAATTTCCTTGCTTTTGATGGCTTGTCTTCAGATGTTTGGTGTGCTTTGTACCTGCAGTTATTGCTCTGCTTTATGCATAAACCCTTCTAGGAAGCTGTTGTCGAGTTGATGCAACATCGTGGTCATTGGACAATGAAATACTTGTTGATTTTGTGTACATTTCACAGGCCAAAAAAGAAAATTCAGGGCTGTATTTCTAGTAATTACATTAAGTTTATATTATTTGTGCGCTGGAAAGGTTTTCATATGTTATCCAGAAAGTGAGGTCTTTATCATCTGAGACAGAGCTCTATGTGCATGTTTTTGTTCCCAGAGTTTTGTATGTTATATCAGAATAATCTCTAGCAATGTACTTCTACCCAATCCCCACTGTTATAAAATGTGATTCTCTTTTGTGCAGTTATGTATACATTAATTTCTGGGGTACTTGATTTTTTGATTATGGACAGAAAAGGGCAATTATTTGAAACATTGCAAACACAAGCATGTTATTTTTTTTTTTATTTTTGCGTTAATTTTCCTCACATTGAAACAGGGTTTGGAAGATTTATACTAAATGATGCTCACATTCATTGTGATGTGTATCTACAGTTGTGCTGCAAGACAAATTTCAGAAAGTGTTCTTGTTTCCTGAGGAAACTTCACTTCTGACTGTTGCTTATGAAGTAGATTGACCAGACCTTTAATCAAAAAAACATCTCTGGTACCAAAATGACCAGGTATAGTCTTAGATATGCAGCAAAATTGCTGGAGATTAAAGCTGTCATCAGTAGATGTCTTCCTGGTCTTATTGCTGTGATTAATTTAAAAATATTTTAAGCCATAATCATATGAAAAAGCTGCAAAACTGTCTAGCTGAAAACAGTGAGTTTGCTATCTCTTGAGAGCTACAACCTAGAATAAGCAGGCACCATTGTGTCAGAGTACAATTGACAGTCTGTTAAGGGATACTAAAAAACAGGGCTGGAAATAGAAATAGAAACTAACTTTCAGCTTTATCAAGTGTGATGCTTCAAGGTCAGAATGAAATTCAGTGATGGGGCAGCACAAAGATGCTTGCACGGCAGGTGCCCTGGTCAATCTATAAACTCAGAGGCCATCAGTCTCTGCTTGTGCCAGCCTGCATTTTAATCAGAGGGAAAAATAAGTGGCACAGTTAAGCATGCTTAGTGGTTTCCAATCAAGCAGGTCCCAAAACCAGAAAAGCAAAAATGCATCAACGGACTTTTAAGGCGTGCTGGACTTCATAAAATCTTGACCATGCAAGTATTGCTAATGAAAAATTACTTTAAACAATTACTAATATATCAGATTAGGCATTCCCTCCTTAATTTTCCTAATGAGCTGGAAATTGATCATAGTAAGAATCAAATTTTCATGTCCTTTTTCATTTTGTCTTATGCTGGTTCTCAGGCTAGAGCGATGACTGAAAAGGCAGTATCAATGATAATACATGTACACTCTCTTTGGGGCCTTCCCCTCCTTTTAATTTGTTTTTTTCAGTACCATGTGGTATTTTGTCTTGAAAAATCTGATGAGATTTGAGCAGGAATTTTGTTGAATGTGGTCTGGCTGGGGAGATTTGAGGGTGATAGCAATGGGTATCTGAGAGACCCTGAGGAAAACCAAACACTGGAAAAAGAGTAGTAGCTGTAGGAGGAGTCAGAGAACAGAGAGGTCCAGGAATAAATGGAAATTTGGTGATTTTTTTTACTGTTTTTGTTAAGCAAAATAAATACCTCCTCATTTTATGAGAAATGAGGGGAAAGACTAACTCAGCTGAGTAGTTTTCTAGTTGTGATCAAATCTGAATTCAAATCTTGAGAAGTACTCATGTGTGGCAAGTGGGAATGGATATCTTCATTCTGCTCTGCAGAGTGATAAATTAAATAGCTTAGTGCATAGCTAACTCTCTTCCCCCTAAAGCACTTTGTCATGTAAACTCTTTATAGAAAATGAAGATTTTCTCCAGATGTTTCATTCTTTTCCTTCCTTCATATAATCTTCAGTCCTACTTCTTATCTTTCTTCTGGCTTTAAGGTGTAGGAGTTTTATGATATTTAGTATTCCTCACCTGTACTAACAAATATACACAAATGTGCCAAATAGTGTCTGGGTGGTGCAGTGTCCCCTAGCATGATGATATTTCACAGATGACCTTGCACGTGGGATATTTTAGTTTTCCGTGTATCTACATAGCACAGCCTAAGTGCTGTTTCTTCAGTGTACCAGCTCACTGGGTATGTTCTTCAGCAATCTTACTACACGGGATTTTCAGATGTGCCAAAGCCTAGTCAGAGGTAAAGCAGCTGTGTTCTTTTACCAGGGATGAAGGGCATCCAGACAGAAATCCTGAACATATGTTCAAAGCCTTAGATTTTGCCTAAACAAAATGTTGAGATAGAAAAAGAGAACATATCCAGATATTCATCTGTCCCAGTCTCCAAATAGCTGTTTCTCAGCATGATGTTAAAAGCATGACTTCCGAAGCCAGAAGAATGAGGCTTGCTGGATGGACACTTTCCTCTCAGTTGTGTAGCATGGTCTCCTACTCTGATGCTTGCTCACTGTGAAATACATGTGAATTACAAATGACATGGCTCTGCCTGCTGCATACCAATGTTATCTGCTAAATTTCACAGGAAATCTTTGGAAGCTTTCTGGCTTCTATGCAATTTTTAAGGTGCATTGTTCAGTAATACATTTATTAGTTTTCTGGCATATATGGCAAAACAGATGTACAGTATTATGCTAGCACAGAAGTGAAGGAACTCGAGATGTATTAATATATTGCTGCTTTAGAGAGACGGGACAGTAGTGCTTGTATTTCCTGCCAGTCCAAACTCTTATGTTGTGGCAGTTCCTCATTATACTTCTGCCTTTCCATACACTTCAGGTAGATAATTTACTGTAATGACACAGCAACAATAAAGCTGTTCCACACCTATAATGACAGATGATCTTGTAGCAGTGTGCAAGGGAGAAGTTTTCAAGTATTGTATGATTATTTTTCCTGTTTTCTCTTTTTCTCTGTAATATGATATGTAGCCACAACTTATAAACAGTTCATTACCATGCATCACTTTCAATGTGAGCGTGATTTTAGATGTAACTTTTTTGAAAACGTGTTCCTCGAAGATGTGCTTTGCTGTTCAAAACCAAGATGTATGAATGAAAACTGTCCAGCAGTACCTTGAAGATAATGCTAAAAGGCATGTATAGGAGACACAGAAAAAAGCCCTATGAAAGCTTAGTCATCCTAAGAGGTCTTGACCAGCGTCCTTCTGAATTTTACACTGTAACACAATATACAACTTCAGGCCAACCCACCAGTGAAAATAAATGAGGAATTCAGAGGGCTGCTGAGCACTGTGCAGGTTTTCCCAGTGGACCAGGACACAGTTTGTTAGCACAGGTGTTCCTGTAATTGTGATTCATTGGTCTAAATGCTCCCTGCTCAATGGCCCTTTTCCACTTCCGTCTTCTCCTGAGGTCGTATTGATCTGATGGGTACTGACCTGCACTACTGGGTAACAAGTAAGCCTACACAGATGGGGGCTCTATTCATATTCTAAAGGTTAAACCACAGCCCTATAAAATATTAAAGGGGATATTTTTTCAAGTGCGCAAGAATCTCATAGCACAAATTGCAAAGACTTTCTGGAGATCACCAATACTAAACTCCACATGTGCTTTTTGAAAAGGTCTTCCTAAACCACTTAAAGCCAAAAGTCTCTGTGTATACAGCTCATCTGTGTTCTATAGATACCTGCACTATGGTCTTTTTGTGGACTTGTCAGGGGGTTTGTTGCATTAGCATTCTGATGAAAAATTTCCTTTCTGCAAAAGTGGGGGGAGTGGGTTTATATTTTTTCCCTCCTGTTGGAGTAGATAGATTTTCTTCAGGAAAATCCAGATGACAGTTCTTAATACGTTTACCAGAATTTTTTTTATCAATTAAATTTTTCGTCTGGAGGCCAAAAAGTCTATGTTGCCCACTGATTAATTTTTTTTCAAGGAATTTTCCAATTTCTTTCTTCAGAACAGTTCTTGGTTTTGACTTTCAGTGAGTTGGAAGAAGACTGTTTTCAGAATATGAATGAAACTGTTTTCAGAAAATGACTGTTGAGAAGTACATACTCAAATACTCTCACATGTAAATCTGCACATACTCAAGCATTTATTTATTTATTTGTTTGTTTGTTTATTTTAGACTTAAAAATGAGATTTCTTTCCAAGTTAAGTCTAATTCATCCACTCTGTTTGGATGGAAAAGAAGCTGGACCAGGGCACCCCAATTTTAAGACATATCCGCTTTCCTTTTATGGCTACAAACATATTACTATGTACTGAAAGGACCAATCCATATCCTTATATAAAACATTAATAATTTCTTGGGCTTTTAAATCAGTGCATTAATCCATACAATCCACTGATAAAGAAAAGCCATTTATTATGAAATAGGAATAAATAGAGAAATACCCTGTGAGGATACAATAATTGTGTCCATTTTTCTGTCCCCAATGCTATGAAATAATAAAATGCTAATAAATGCAAATTATGCATGCTCTTTGATGCATGCTAAAAAGGGGACATTTTAAAAAACAGAGATACCTTTAATACCAGTGGTCAGTACATTGTTGTTTTCTGTTTATATCTTGCTTTAACCATGAAGTTCAGTTTCATTTTAAGGGTTTGTGCATCTCCCTGTCTATGAACTGACAGGCTAAGCAAATATCAGTTCCTGATGCTTTAAAAAAAATAAAAATCCTTGAATTCAAAATAAATTCCACAAGGAAATCTTGGAAAGAAAAAACAAACATTGCCCCCAATAGGACAGTCACTGTGACTTGAAGAAAAGAAAATTGAAATACATGAAAAATCAATGAGGTAATAATTAAATTGTGGAGCCCACAGTACAGTGACCAAAGCTCAGCATGCATTTCTTAATGTATACTGGGAACTGGGGTAATCAGCAGTTACACGAGAGCAAAGAATGTCTGTCATCCTGAAGCTAATTTCACTATCGGACTCTTTAAAAACACATGCCTCCTACAGCATACAGGGATATTTATAGGAGGTTAAAGATACAAATTAAAGTCCTGGAGACTATACATTCCTGATTACCCAGCATTCTTAAATCAGCCCCTTCTTGGTTCTCACACCTGGGCCTCAGCTGCAGAGTAGCTGTCATTTACGCTATCCATGGCACAGGATTGATGACAGTCATTCGCTGATGAAGCTGTATACATCATTTCTGTCCAAGCTGCACTGGCCAGATGGACCCTGACCATCCATCGCCTGTCAGGGACGCATCTGTTCACACTCCTGCTAGAGGTACTAACAAGTCATTGGCTTTCCAAAAGGACAGTATCAGCTGAATAGGGCACAACATAAAAAAAGCTGTTGTTGTTGTTCTTATATTTTAATAGGGTTCCTATAAACCCTATAGAGGTTTATATGTTTAGCGTAAAAAAGGATGATTTCCACTAACTCATAAGTTTAAAAAGTTGCAAAAATCCTTCATAATATTGTAAATGCTTTTTGAATTCAAAATACAGAGGACCAGGCAAATATTTCTGGTAGATGTTTCTTCAGAGAGATGGACTGTTTGGCTAAGGATTTGCTAGACATGACTACATGGTGATCTATTGTTTCTTTCAAAAAACAGAAATATATGCGTATTTTCTTGTATATCTAGCATTGTCCATGAATATTTTTCATATGAAATTTCTTTGATATGGATTAAAGCTTCTATGTCACTAAAATGAAGGAGCAGTAAAGAAATATTTTACAGTTCCTTCTGTGGTGTAGCCCTACCCATCTGTAAAATAAAAACAAGCTCCTGAAGTGATTGTTTTCAGCAATGGATTTTATGCACAAAAATGGCTTTTGCTCAAGAAAAAAAAAAAAAGTAAGAGTGTTATTGTAGGGCAGAGGCTATAAAGAGACTTTCACAATTAGAATGCTTCCCATTCCTCCAATGTCTTAGGACTAGTATGTCCATCAAGATGTAGAATTAGGTATTATGGATGTTTTCATAAACTGGGAAACCTGAACTATTTTACTGCATGAGAATTTGCTTGGAACTGTTTTAAAGAATGTTCTTTTAGTAAGAATATGAAGGCTGTAGGGCATCAGATCTCCAAAATTTAATTGAAGAAAGTCCAAAAAAAGGGGAAAAAAAAAAAAATCTGGCTCCTAACAGTAGGAGCAGCTCCGCCACTAAAGGCATGGCCTCCTGCCTCACCGACATGGCCACATGGCTTGGTGTGGACCTCCTCTTTGCTTGGTGACTGAGGAAAAATTCTCAATACTCATTAGCTTCCAATTTATTTTTTCCTCCTATTTCTTATGTCCTAACATTCTTTAGCTTGATTTTGTACTGAATCCAGGAATCTTTTCAAGGAACTACTCAATGTCATATGAATTTGTGGCATAAAGTGTGGGTTAAGGAAAAGATCCTAATAGTGCAGAAGAATGGGAAGAATTGTGAAATATGGATTCTTCTACAGGTAATACTCTAGTTTTGGCTGTATTAATGATGCTTCATCATTTTCACAAGGAGGTGTATTCTGAAGCCCTCTTTTGGAGTGATAAAATGTTTGATGACTTCTTAGCAGCTCGCGTGTGCTGCTCATGAATTAGCTAGCTATTGAGAAAGAAATAAACCAAAGAACAAAGAAAAACTGAGCATATTAATACCTCTTCCGTGTACTTAAAAATAATGATTTCTATTCTATATTTGCACCTATTTTCTCTACAGCCATGCTCCACTTTATATAAATAGGGATTGAAGACTACAGCTTTTCCATTAAAATTCAAAGTTAAAAGCACATAATATTTTCTCCAGTTAATACTCTGTGCTATCCTTCTAGTAAACAAGAATACACCCCTATTTATGTCTTGAAGTTTTATTCTTTGTATAGATTTTGATCTAAGTTATCAGCAAACTACCTAATCTTTCTTCAGTATGTTCACTTTATCTTTGTTTCATTTATCTGGAGATCAGGCTTGATTGAATATCAGTTGCTTTTCATATTAAAACATATTCCTTTGTAAGCAAAATTTAAAAAGCAAGAGTATTTTTTGAAAGTATAATATTAAGCTTCGTTAATAAAAAAATCAGTGTTATTTCCATTATTTAATAAAAAGATTAATACCTATTATTGTATTTTAAAAGATATATTTTTACAATGGTTTTGTTTTGTTCTAAGTTAGGAAACTAATATATGTGGCAAAGGAAATAGTAGCTGCTGAATTGTCCTTGATAGGTACTTGTAAGAGGGAGTCTGACTTCCCAGTAGTGATAAATTAACCGGTCTCTGTTTCGGAAATAATGCTGGATGGGCTATAATTCTAGCATGGTCAATGTATTAGGTGCAGGTCTTTGAATGCATGGTCTACACAGCTTAAAGAAGGGTTAAACAGAGCAAGGACTGTAGATCATAGTGTAAGTTAGACAAAGGCCATCAAAACCAAAGCAGGCATAAAGCTCCAGCAGTTCAGGAGAATAAAAGGACAATGGCTGGACGCTGGGCTTGCTCTGTGGTGGCGGGAGCCTCCGATACACTGTTTGTTTTCTGCAGTACCCTCAACCACTGCAAGATCACATTACAGAAACAATAGTGATATGAAATTCACAACGCTTGCAAAGCAGGTATTGATATTTAATCAGTCTGCCTTTTGAGCAGCAGACAGTGTGATATTTTACACAAAATATTTGAGGCCTAGTGGTTTGGTAGGGTTTTTTTCTGTTGTTGCATTTCTCGTAGATGTGCTTAAGAAATATTCTGGTTTTGGATAACTGAATCAATATATTACTTGTTTGGTGATCACTGGCAGGATAAGATGAACTGCAGTGTTACTGAAATTCTGTAAAATTTCTCCCTCAGAAGAACCTTATGACCTTGTACATTTAGAGCCAGAACACGAGTTCTGCTTACATTCTTTTGGGTGCTAAGAAATTGCAAAAGGATCCAAGGCCATCTGAGTGACCTCCTGTAGATCTAGGACAAGTGAATTGACTATTGATGAGAGCTGGAAGGGGGTGGTGGTGCTAGAAATTTAAATGAAATAATTTTTTTCAATAGAGTTTTTGTTCAGAATTGTCCATTTGTTTCACTCTTTGTCAGATTACCATTTCATGCATGTAGACTAATATTTCAATACTTCAAAAAAAATTTAAACTTTCTTGTGCCTATATATTTTATCTTTCCACTGAATTTTATACGAAAAACAAATTCCTTGGGCTTCAACTTTCTTCTAAGATGGAAATATGCTTTTGTAACTTGTAAAATAACTGAGTCGAATAAATGAATTCAAAGTAAAAAAGCTCCACTAATGCTACAGTAACATGCTATATTGCAGTTTACACTCAGTGATGAAGCTTTAGTTATTGAGGAGGATATACTATGCCAAACAGAGAAGATTATTTCACTTTAGAAGAAAACAGTAAAAAAAGAGGAAAGTTGTAATAAATATGCTCGATTAAATTATGTTTTATATACTTTAAAATAGAATATAGATGCTTTTATGTAAGCATGTATGCAAATAAAATATTGACATATGATATACGGTGTATAAACATAATGCTTAAATAGGTGCTTAGAACTGCTCGCAAATATGTCTAAAACAAATAATAGTCAAAACAACCTTGATAGAAAGGGCTTTTTGAGAAATTTTATTGGAAGACAAGTATTTTATTGTGCAGGCTGAAATGAGTGACACATGAGAGTTAATGAAGTGTGCTCAAATAGGAAAAAAACAGTGGGTGTAATGGCATTGATTTGTAAGACTAAAAGAGAAAGGAAAGAAACACACTTCTTTTCTTTCATGGCATAAAATAGTTCCTAACAAGGTCTGTTATTGACAATAGTATTATATCATATATGTTTAAGTACTGATAGTTACGCCACACTTTGTGGAACTGACTGCAGGAGAAGGAATTAAGAAAAAGGATTTTCCCACTTATTTCAATTTATCTAATACAGTAAAAAAGGAATACATTTTATGGGCTAAATTCACCCTTACGTCCAATAGCCAAGAAATAAAAGCAAAGTCTTGGACATATTTCAAATTCCTGCTTGATTATACGTCCATCAAAGAGAGGTTCCTACACCATGTGTAAGAGCCTATGTGCTGCATTTTAACATCAGAAAGAGAGAATACCATGTGGAGCATGTACCCACCGAGCCACATAGAAGATCCACAGGATACAGAAGGGCACATGTGTGAAAGTAAAAAAGATCAAAACAGGATCTCAAATACCAGATATCTTCATTTTAAAGCCCCTATCAATTAGTAACTATTCATTTTAGCAGTCATGGCCTTACCATGCAAGTCACAAAGCTTCAGCTTCTGAATTCCCCCATAGACAATGGCTGTTTGAGTAGATTTACCTTAGGTAATGACAATTTTGCAATATTTTTGGGAATGCTGACATTTCATCCCAGGATTAGACACTGAACTCAAGGTTATGATTTTCTCACAGCAAAAGCTGGGTTAGGTTTGGTCATTATTTTCATGAGACCTTGTCAAGAATAGCCTAGATTGCTGGTTGGTGGCAATCTTAGTGGGTGGCATTCTACTTTCAGAAGCAGTACAAAAAAATCATCATCACATCAGCAGCATCTGGCCTTCCAAAGCTAAGAGAATATTGAGAATGAGAGAAGCTGAGATCCTGCTGAAGTAGATTGTTAAATTGTGTCAAATAATAAGTTTATGTTGCATATTTTTGAGGTAACTACATAAGCCTGGATTTCCTTAAATAGAAACTCCAATCTGTAGTTTATGCACCAGGGTCAGTCAGCATTTGACATTTCATTCAAAGGTCAGTACTAAGAGCTATCAAAGTACAATGTGAGGTATCAGCTGTGTACTGGTCTCAAATCCTAAGGAACACCAGGCTTTTTACCTAGAAACCTACAAGGTTGAAAGATCACTTGAAAACAAAAGGTGAAATTAAACAGAAATTTGTTTTCCATTTTTATTTCGGTGATCTGTTTTCTTTTAAGCGCTTTATAAGTATACGAACACTGAGCTTGTGATCCTTGTTTTCTAATCATGTTTCAAAAATAATTCATGAGCTCTGACAGGTGGTCAAGCATCACAGTAGTGTGAGTAAGTTGTTTAAGTTCAGGACATGAGCATTTAGGGGACCAGTTTCAGCAGGCACTAAAATTCCCATTCCAAAAACTCCTTCAAATATCTGATAAGGTATCCAAGTTTGGGGATATGTACCAAAGGTCTGGAGGGAAGAAGATGTAGTTTGACTCTGTTCCAAAAAGCTGGCATCTTTTAATAATGTAGCAATGATATTTTGAGCCAGTGTGTAATGCTGAATTATGATACTGCTACTCTATGTGCCAAAAGGTAGGGTTTGACCTTACCATCAGACCAGATTTGATTGATTTCAGGATACTTGACAAAAGAAAGCATTGTGTCTGCCTTGAGCTGGGTTCATTTTGAGCCATGATAAGGGGTTCAGTCCCAGATTTCTTTGTGCTGTGTGAGGCTGAAGTGTCTGAATGCAGTTCTGAGTGAGGACTTTGGTAGTCTGGCTCTTGCACTTCCTCAGCCAACAGCTCTTGCCATGAACAGCAACCTCACCTGTACAGAGATGTGGTAGTTGCTACAAACTCAGTTACTTATTAAATCCAAGTGTCAAATTGGAAGTTAAAGATTACAAAATGTAATAAATTTTTTTAATTAAGAAAGTGTCTCAGAAATTTCAAATGTATATTGGATTCCTCACTTCCCAGGTTGCTCTGATGGGAGTATTGTACAAAGGGGAACAAATCAAATATGTATCTATATATTAAACGTGATTTCATAATATGTAATTATTTCTGAGTAACTTTAGTTTCCAAAAGGTTACTTTATATGTCTTATATACACAAAGACAGACCTGCATATTGGCCTGTATAGAATTAGAACAGGTTGGCAGTTGTATTTTTTAAATCAGATCTGAATTTTGTCCAGCATATAAGATACAATTTCTAACAATAAAAAAAAAATGTATGGGAGCATATACTGCATATACTATTTCAAGTACACATAAAACTATTCTGTTGCCTTTTGTTAAACAATAATTATATTCCACTCTTATTGTAGCTTAAATCTTGCTTCTTTTAAAGTATTTTTTTCAAGCATATAAAAATGCTATTATTGATGTTCATAGCTGATAATAGTAACATAGATAAGTATTATTTCAGAATGTGTATCACTTCTAATCAAGACCAGGGTGAAGAAAGACTGGGTGGATGGCTCCGTGTCCCTGGGAAGCACAAAGACTTATCAACAAGCTGAGCAAATGAAGGGGCTTAGTTTGCTCACTTGAGTAGGCTTTAGTTTGAGGCTTGTATGTTTTGTGTTCCAAGATTAACTATCTTTGGCTTGTCATAATTATTAAGAAATTGCTACCTATAGGTCTAGGGGCATCTTTTTAATGCAGTGGATGCAGAGCTACTTATTTGACCTTGACTGCTCTCCTCAAACTACAAATATAAACTGCTGAGACTGACACATGGAAGATTTTTTTCTTTTCTTCCAATCCAAATAAAAGTTGATAAATAAATAATTCTTCATTAAAATCTAGCTCTTAGGGGGTTTTTTTTGTTTGTTTTTTTTACTTTCAGTTTCCCTCATTATGACATTGGCCAGACTGCAGGTAACAATAATGATTCAGATTTTTTTTTCTCATCTCTTCAATAATATTTCCAGCCATAAAATACCTTTCAGTTTTCACCAAAATGCTCTGTAAACAGACTACTCTTGGCCTGTGAGACAAGGAAATATTA